>NW_027367161.1:0-61285 GCF_046119375.1 Phyllobates terribilis | reverse complement strand
GACTCGCTTCCCCCTTAGGATGATCTCCCCGATGGCATTTCTCACAAGGCACTTCGAGGTAGTGAAGGTCACTTCGTTTTATCCCTCGTCATAGAGTTGAGCTACGCTTAAGAGGTTGTAATGAAGGCTCTCCACAAAGTTCACCATCTGGATCTCTATCTTGTCATGTACATGAACCTTCCCGTGTCCAATGATTTCTCTAGCTCTCTTGTTGCCAAACGATACGCTTCCACCGTCATATACTTGAAAACTTCTTAATCTCTCCTTGTCTCCAATCATGTGACATGGGCAGCCACTATCTATGTACCATTTGCTTTCGCTGCTCTAGTTTTCCTGTAAATAAGCAATCAAACTTTGGGAACCCATTGAAGCTCAGCTTTTCTGGGTGGATTAGTTTTCTGGTTAGTATAAGGAGAAGTACTACTATCAAGCCTTTGGCCTTTAGATGAAGAGGCAGTCGCTAGATAAGAAGTTTCATTCAAGCTACTCACTTCGCATGTAGCACGAGTGAGTGACTTGTATGCCTTTTTACTTAGCGCTTGCTTCTTCTTGCTATAGTGTATAGCGTGACCATTGTTACCACAAAACCTGCAACATTCGTTGTACGTCACATAACCATATTTTCCCTTTCCAGGTCTAAAGGGCTTCCTATCCTTAATCTTAGGATCTATATGTTTGTGGCATTCCCTTGGGCTTGGCTCACATACATCTTATGAGCCTTTTCCCCATGAAACCAGCGATTGTCATCCCTTACTGGTTGTTCAAGTGCCTTAACCTTTTTCTCTATGAATTCCTTCTTGCTTCTACATATTTGAAGGGCCTTGTCTAAGGTTTCAACTTTTTCACTTAATTCTCTAGTAAGCTTTTCACTAGCACTCGAGCACTTGGAGGAGTCTACGTCATATCCTAATCCAGGTCTAGCTTTTACAATGACAGTTTGATTCACGGTTTTCTCATTAACAGATTTAGTTAATTCAGTGATCTTAGTAAGAATTAGCCCTAAGTCGCTTTCTACCTTGACTTCTAGGTCCTTTAACGATCCCCCTTGAGGTTTCTTACCCTTTCAGCCCTCGCATGATTCGTCATCAGATTCAATTCCCTAGATTTTACTAAGGCCTTTTCTTTATCAGCTAACCTAGTGGTTATGTCTACGACTGGAAGCTTCTTGCAATCTGGCGACATGAGTGCGATTCTCCGAGTGAGCTCGAATTTATCGCTCATAGCGTAGATGACAGCCAGTGTCTACTCAGGGGCTGGAATAGTTACACCAGAGGCCGTTAGCTTGTTGAACAGAATGGTGAAGCGCGATTGGCAAGCCGACACGCTTTCCTTAGGGAGTTGTTTGAAGGGTTGAAACTCCCTTTTAAGCGTGAACTTTCTGGTGTCCTTCTGATCTCCGCTTCCTCTGTGTATGGAGATGATAGCTTCCCACATGTCTTTGGCAGTTGGAATGCCAATGACCTTGTCAATGTCCGTACGAGAGAGTCCATAGAGAATCAGTTGTCGAGCTTTGAATTCTTCTCCATCTTGGCGTAGTGCTCTGGTTTCCAATCCTTTCTATCCTTCAGCTCTGAGAGCACTTTGTCACCAAGTTCAATGATTTTCCAGCATTGGTAGTCTTGGGTTTGGATGAAAGTCATGTGAACTCCCAACCACCAATCAATTTCTCCTTCTCGAAGTTGGTGAGGTTTGTTGAGGGACATGCCGAGGTTGTACTCTGAGTTCTTGATTGCCGTAGTGGAATTGGATCCTGCTCTGATACCAATTGTGGATCGTGAAGAACTTAGTCTAACTAAACATAGGATCTTTTTTGCGGAATATAAGACTAAGAACTAATAAACACTTGAATTCCAAAACGTTGGTTGATTTGATTTCTCTTGAGACTTATAACAACTAGGCGAACACACAGTTCTTAGTTTCTCTCAACTCTCCTAGCTATTGCCTAAGCTCTAAATCAAGATGAAATCTCTCTCTAGTTTGACAACCACATAATAAGGATAATAAACTAAACTACTTATACTATGCCATAATCAACGGGAACTAATTACCTAAAAACCAAGTGAATAATAATAAATAAATTATTAAATCTAAACTAGCTGAATATAATGACAAACTAGCTTCAACTGTTAAGATCTCGAATCTGGCAAATCTCTTTGCAAATCCATTCTTTCCTTCTTTAGCTCTCTTTCTTTCTTTAGCTTCATGGAAGATTTCTTTCCATAAATACGCGCTCGGTCCCCTTGAGCGCGTCCTTCTTGTGTAGCGTGTTACTTTGTGCAGCTCGATCCTTCACTTTCATTGTTCGGTCCCCTTCAGTATCCTTCGGTTCCCTTGCTCCTAGTTAAGCGCCTTGAGCGCTAGTCTTCTCGCTGAACTCGATGTTGTCTCTTCTCTTAAGCTCGTTGTTTTCCACGCTTTAGCTTCCTTAGTAACTCAAGGGCCTATCGATTTCTTGCGATATCTCACTCAATACACATATTAGTTCATAAGGTAGTTTCTTATCATTAAAACTAAGGCATTATCATTTATACAAACTAAGGGGCTAGTTCATACAACTAACAATTTCCCCCTTTTTAATGATGACAAACTTAGAATCCTGGCATAGGCATATTATAGAGCTGAGAAAAGAAGTAGCTTTCAATCCTCCCTTAATCAATGAACAAGTAATAAGCATCACCCTTTAACTCCATTTGTTCTAGTTCCCCCTCCTATGCCTGTAATATTCCCCCTTTTGACATCATGTAAAAAGGAATGCGCAATATTAATCGAGGGAAACTAAGTGTAGCACGTGCGTTCCATCCAGAGGAATGAGTAAGTGATACGAAAGAAAACACAATAAGTCTAGCCCTATCTCAGTACACACTAGAGCAAGCAGATAAGTGAACCAAAAACTAGCAATTCATTGAGTAAATATAAGAGCACACAGAAAAGCAGCCAAAAATAGCAAAAAAAATGACAAGAATTTTAGAGGAGCTTTGGATTTCTAAGGGGCCCTAGGGGAAATGAGACCACAACTACTCCCACTGGTAGTCTTACTTGTAGTCATCCTCGCAGCCCTCTTTCAGAGGCCCGATCAAGAGTGCCTTGATGTGATTGAGGTGCCAGTCAAGCAAGCGCCTCAGCCCAGATAGATGCTGATTGGTCTGAAGGACAACTTCCAAGGTGTGTAGCTGAATTTCCTCTGAGCTCATATTCGACGACAGCAGGGGCTTGGGCTCCTTCGAGGGGCTATTCATTCTGCAAGGTCTGGGTTCAGATTTTGGAGGGGCTGAGTTTTCGGGCTTGGGTTTGGGCTCGGGCTTAGACTTAGATCTGGGAGTGGAGCCAGGGAGGAGCTTCTCAACCGGCGCATCCATACTGGCATGCTTGAGTATCCGGCGCAGCCCAATCTCATTGATTATACTCTCACAGGTCTTCTCCTTGGTCGTCCTGTAGATCCCCAGCTCTAGCATGAGCTTCTTGACGATGTGGGGGTAGGGAAGCGCACGGTTCTTATGCATCTTCACTGTCAGCATGTGGTAGAGCATGAGTCGGGATGTGTCTATAAGACTCTCTTCTATGTATTCACACAGTAGGCACGCGTTAGCCATGGTGACGGTATCGCACTTCTCTTGACGAGGGATTATATTGCATAGCATGATGTAGTGGATGAGCTTTGTGCCGAAGTTCAGCATGTGCGTCTTGATCTCCTTAGGACGCAACTTCCCTACCAGCAGTTCCCACGTCTCGCCCTTTCTAGAGGGCCAGTTCTTCTTCGGAAGAGACGCGTACCCTTTGCCCGTTGGACGATCGAGCACCTTCGCCATAAGCTTGATGTTCAGCGTCTTGGGCTCGTCTCCCCAAGGAATGTGGGCCACAGAGTAGAGATGGCATGTTCTAGGGGTCATAACAGCGAGAGCGCTGTAGAACTTGCGCACTTCATCGTAGTCGACAGCAAAGGGCTCCACCTCAAGCTCTGACCAGCGAGTGCGCTCGAGGGAGGCGACGGCGACATCGATAGCAAACATCGCAGGGTTGAGGCTAGACCAGAAGCCTTGGCTGATGATTAGAGGATCGATGATGACTTGAGTCAAGAAATTGCTGTGAGCAAGTGGGAGACTGAGGGACTCGTCGCTTTCAGGGAGGGCGATCGTTTTTTGGCACTTTTGTGTGGTGGAGGAGGGCGTGATGGAGAAGGCACGTTTGAGGGATGTCTGAGGTGGTGGAGAGGGAGGAGTAGTGAGAGCGATGATAGAGGACTATGCACTTTCTATAATGGGAGAGTGATGCTTTGGTGGTGCTGAGTCAGGGAGAGCTGGAGTTGTCGAGGTGGAGGGAGAAAAAGGGACGGCTACTTTGGAGCTCTCCATGAACTCCTGGAATTTGAGGAACTCAACCCATTTGGCAGGGTCAATGTTCATTGGGTTGGCCATTATTGTGTTTGAGAGAGTGAATTTGTGAAATAGAGAAAAAGGAGAGTGGTGAAGAGCTGCAGGGTTTGAGCGTTGATTGCTTGGGGGAGAGAGAGTTAAAGAAGAGTGAATAGTTGCAGAGGTGGTGAAGGGGGGTGAATCTAGTCGAAGGCGCTATTTATGGAGAGGGTCGAACGGTCAAATCACAACGGCCTTAATCCAGATTTGTAATGGGCCTCGTTTATCGTAGATGCAAGCCTTTGGTAGGCTGTTGAGTAATGAGTTCCTAGAAGATAGTCGACCGTTGAGATGCTCGGTCCCTAAGATTCTATCGGTCCCTATAATCAGTTCCTTAAGTTATCTGCGCTTCACTCTAATCTGTGTTACTCGGTCCTTAAGGATATGTAGTTCAAACACTGAGCTTGTGATCTCTTCTACTAACTCGGTCCCAATACTAGGACGTACTATATCCCAGTTCCCATTATCAGTAGGATAATTCAACTCGCTTCAGCACATAATAAACTCACACACACTCAGTCCCTGATGTCAGTGAGTTGTTGCTTGAGCCATAGGAGTTTATCACAACAAGAAGCGGCTGCTATGTATTCAGCCTCGGTGGTGGACACAACTACTGAGTTCTGTTTACGAGAGCCCCATGAAATGATACAAGGGACTAGAAATTGTGCCATACCTGTGGTGCTCTTTCGATCAACTAGATATTCTGCATAGTCAGCATCTGTGTATTCAACAAGGGTAAAATCGCAGTTCTTAGGGTACCATAAACAAAGATTATCATTCCCTTTTAGATAAATAAGGATACGCTTGATGATGGTGGCATGCGACTCCCTTGGATCAGATTGGAAACGTGCACACAAGCTCACTACAAAAACAATATCGGGCCTAGAGGAAGTTAAGTACATTAAAGATCCTACCATACCTCTATAGAGTGTTTCATTCGCCTTGGGCCGTTAAGGTTTGCGTCTAACTTAGTGCCTATGGAAACTGAAGTGTGAAGGGGCTTGCTATTGTCCATTCCAAACTTCTTTATGATCTCCCGTAGATACTTTTGTTGATGAATTTGAATGCCTTCAGCCTTTTGCACCATTTGCAGTCCAAGGAAGAAGTTGAGTTCCCCTATCATGCTCATGTTGAACTTGCTACTCATCACGTCATTCAATTTCTCTACAAGCGACATGTTAGTTGAACCAAAAATAATATCATCAACATATACCTGAACCACTAGGATGTCGCCTTCATGTTCCTGGATGAAGAGTGTCTTGTCGATTTTTCCCCTCTTGTAGTTGTTGGCGAGGAGGTATTCAGAGAGGCACTCGTACCATGTCGTTGGTGCTTGCTTTAACCTATAAAGGGCCTTGTCCAGGAAATAAACGTGCTCTGGATGATTCGAGTCTTCAAAGCCTGGGGGCTGCTTCACGTACACTTCTTCATTGAGCACACCACTGTGAAAAACCGTCTTTACATCCATTTGAAAGAGCTTAAAGCCCTTGTGCGAAGCGAAGGCAATAAGAAGTCCAATGGCCTCTAATATGGAAACTCGGGCATAGGTCTCGTCATAATCGTTCCCTTCTTGTTGATTGTACCCTTGTTCTACTAAACGTGCTTTGTTTCTGACCACAACTCCTAATTCATCGAGCTTGTTGCGAAATACCCAACGAGTGCCTATGGTGGTGCGATTGGAGGGCATAGGAACAAGGCGCCAGACTTTGTTTCGCTCAAACTCATGAAGCTCTTCTTGCATGGAAGCCACCCAATCTGGATCGAGGATGGTTTCTTTGATATTCTTAGGCTTAGTGAGAGAAACGAAAGCGTTGAAGGCACAAAGGTTGGTTTCCTCAGTTTTTTCATTAAGAGCTTCAACGATTGTCTCTGTAGGAGCTAGTCGAGCTACACGAGAGTGAGTGTGAATCCCAGAATGGACTGGGGTGAGCATGTTCGTTGGCGGATGAGCACCTTGTTGTTGAAAAGCTCTGGTGGGAGGCTCTGTGTTCTGATCAATGTCTGAGGTAGAAGGCCTTTCGTTATCACTATCTGAGTCAGGGCCTGAGGGAACTGAGGCTATATACGGAGGGGCGAGTGGGTTTAAGGCTTTCTGAGGAGGTACTTGATCGAATCTGAAGGGGCTTCAAAGGAGGCAACTTCTGGTAATGGATCGGAAGTGTTTGTCGAGGAAGTAAGGAAGGTACTTTCATCAAACACTATGTGTATGCAATCCAAAAAGGTTCTTTTTCTTTGGTTGAAGACCTTGTACGCTTTGCTTGCTGGGACGTAGCCAAGAAAGATGGCTTCATCAATTTGTGCATCAAACTTGCAAAATTATCATTCCCATTGTTCAGCACGTAGCACTTGCATCCAAATACCCTAAAATGAGATATGCTTGGAGGATATCCCTTGGTTAGCTCGTAGGGAGTCTTGCCTAGAGAAGGGCGTAGAAGAGCTCTGCTGGTGATGTAGCATCCAGTGTTCACCGCTTCATCCCATAGAGAGGGAGTGACACCACTTTGAAGAAGCATGGTGCGCGCCATCTCTGTTAGCGTTCAATTCTTCCTTTTAACCACTCTGTTCTGTTGTGGTGTCCTAGGAGCTGAGAAGTTGTGAGCAATTCCTCTTTCAATACAGTAGGTCAACATCTCTCCATTCTCAAATTCAGTTCAATGATCAGATCTTATAGAGCGCACCTTCATAGATAGAGAATTCTCGAGAAGGGCGGTCAGCTCTATGGAGGCTTGATCCTTGGAGCGCAGGAATAAAGTCCACGTGAACCTAGAGTAGTCATCAACGATCACAAATATATAGCGTGCTCCACCAGGACTTTGAACGCGCATTGGGCCACAGAGGTCCATGTGAAGAAGCTCAAGGGGCTTCATTGTTGTGACGTTCTGCTTGGCTTTGATTGAGGTTCGGACTTGTTTACCCTTAACACAATTAGCACAGTGTGTCAAGTTGTCTATCTTGGTAAGAGGTAGACCATAATTCTGTTTGATCTTCAATAGTAGCGAGACAAAGTTGACCTTTTGGGATGAAGCTGGAGTCGAAGATGTAAGTGTTGTTGACTCGCTCCCCCCTTAGGATGATATCCCCAATGGCATTTCTCACAAGGCACTTTGAGGTAGTGAAGGTCAGTTCGTTTGGTCCCTCATCACAGAGTTGAGCTACGCTTAAGAGGTTGTAACGAAGGCTCTCCACAAAGTTCACCATCTGGATCTCTATCTTGTCATTTAGATGAATCTTCCCTTGTCCAGTGATTTCTCTAGCTCCCTTGTCACCAAACGATACGCTTCCACTATCATATACTTAAAAACTTCTTAATCTCTCCTTGTCTCCAATCATGTGACATGAGCAGCCACTGTCTATGTACCATTTGCTCTCGCTGCTGATAACATGCATTTTAGTCTAGTTTAGGTCATGTTTATTCCGTCTTAGTAGAGTCGTTTTGCGTCTTTCTAGTCTTGTTTTATCTTATTTTCATAGTTTTCTTCGTAGAGTCGGTATCTACTCTTTTATTTGATGATTACATGTGATTTGGAGGTTTTTTTCTTGGAGTTCATGAGTGTCCATGCAATGGTGTTCGAGTCAAAGAATAAGCGAGGTGTGAACCTAAGGAAGAAGGGCTCAAGGAAGGAAGGGAACAAACCATGACGGAGCTGCGTTAATGAGGGGCAACAAAGGGATACTCGGCCTCATACTCGGCCGAGTATCTGCTCGAGTATCCTTGAAAGGGGCCGCCATCTCAGAGGGTTAGTCCGCCGGTTACTCGGCCGAGTATCGGGCCGAGTTCGGCACCCCTCCTCTGAGAATTTGTGTTTTTCCTTGGAAATCTTGGACTTCTATGGAGGTTACTTTTGGATGACCTTTGCAGAGTTATAAAAGGGGTTTTTAGAGCATGTTTAGGATGATCTATCCACCTCCCTCTCTATATCTCTTTAGCTACTTTGGAAAACCTAGTTCGCAATTTGTGGAGATTATTGAAGAATTCTCAAGAATTGGAGTTTTATATTCTAGATTGAATCAAGTATTTCTCTTATTCTCATCTAGATATATGAATTTCTTTGTTTTTATGATGTCTTTGATTGTTTCTCCCATTATGCGTAGCTAAATCCATATTTCTAGGATGGGGTGATCCCAACAATGAATTGGTAGATTTTGTTCTTGTGTTTGTCTTTGATAGCATGGATTCTTGTTTGTTTTTATTCTAGGGTTCTTATTGAGGTTGAGATTGTCACTTAGAATTCTATTAGGTTGAGTCTGAAAGGAGATACCTATAGATTTCAATTAGACATGGCATGAATCTGAAAGGAGATTGTTTATGTTGGATTACCTAGAATTGAACCCGAATAGACTTGTTTGTTCTTGTGGAGATATAAGTAATCATAGAAACCTAGGTTAGGTTGGATTTAGCTGAGCATGAAAGTGGATGTTAACCCGGTCTAGTTCTAGTTTCTAAGGGCCTATTAGTCTATGCTTGATTAACTTTGCACGACAGTGATTGTTAGTTTGAGTTTAGATACGTCTACTATTGTCTGAAAGGCATTAGTAGATATATTTGATTGCTTAACGTCAAACAAGTCCATGCTATTATTTGATAAACGCATCTTGTAATCTACTAAGGAGTTGTTGTGGTGATTCTTGATCCTAGATATTTCTCATTCACATATCCTTCCAAAAGTTGTGTTTTCTTATTTTTGTAGCATAATCATCAAATTCTCTTATTACGACTTAGCTTACCAGTTTAGTTACAAAATATACTACTTTTTCCTCGTGGGAACGACACTTGAAAAGCTACAATTGATCCCATACGCTTGTGGGTAGGTTTAGCACTATTAAGTTTTTGGCGCCGTTGCTAGTGACATTAGCTATTATCTGTTGTATCCTACAACTAGTTCGACTAAGTCTCTTGTGTTATTTGATCCTTTTCCTCTTGTCCTTGATCTCAGGGTTGTTACCTTCTCATGAGAAGAGCTCTGAGCACTAGTAATCTCAACTACTTTGATCCCGAACATGAGCGTGCTTTTCACTTGAGAAGAAGACAACAACGTGATCTAATTGAACAAGAGATGGCTCAGGATGGCAATCGAGATCTGCCGAATAACGCCCTAGTTCAGACACGTATGACTTTAGGTGACTATGTGACACCTAATTACCGAGGGAAAGTTTCAGGTGTGGTTCGACCTCCCATGACCGCTCGTAACTTCGAGCTCAAACCCTCCTTGATCAACATGGTACAACAAAATCAGTTTGGGGGGTTGTCGTCTGAGAATCCGCACCTACATTTGGCCACTTTCACTGAGCTTATGGATACGGTGAAGATCCATGAAGTGAGTCAAGATGCACTCTTCTTGCGCACATTCTCGTTCTCTCTACGAGATAGAGCAAAGGCATGGAATAAGGCTATACCTCTTGGCTATGTTACTACATGGGATGAGTAAGCATGTGCATTTCTCACCAAATACTTTCCTCCTAAGAAGACAGCCGAGATGAGAAATCAGATTCTAGCCTTCCAGATGAAAGATGATGAGTCTCTTTATGAAGGTTGGGAGAGGTTCAAGGAGTTGTTGATGTTGTGCCTCCATCACAGGCAAGAGAAGTGGACTTTGCTTCATTTCTTCTATAATGCAGTTGACAGTTCTACCAGACTTATTATTGATGCTTCAGCTGGAGGTAGAATCATGTCAATGGATGTCAAGGAAGCATGGGATTTGATCGAGGAAACCGCACAACACTCTCAGTATTATAGTGATGCTCGGTCACATCCTAAGAAGGCAGCTGGGATGTATGAGGTGAATGCTGAGATGCACCAACAAGTTCAAATTGATGCTTTGCAACAAGAGATCAAGAGGCTGAATTTTAAGGTTCAAAAATCCAAAGAGAATGGGGTTTGTGCATTCTCTCGAGATACGGCTAATGTGGTTTGTCAGTTTTGTGGAGAGAGTGACCATACTATTTCATCATGCCAAAAATCCGGTGCTCAAGGTGAAGCACAAGGGGAGGCGAACTACATGAACAACTTTAATCGGGGTCCGAGGAATACCCATATTCCAACACCTCTAACCCCGATTGGAGGAATCACTCTAACCTCCCTTGGGGAGGAAATCAAGCTTCTCAGAGATACCCCTGGTTTCCAAACAAGACCCCCTCCACAACAACATCAAGATTGTTTTCAACCATCGGATGAGTCTATGCTTCAATTGATAATGAAGGAGCTTCAGAACATTAACAAGAAGTTGGATAGTCATGATAACTCGCATTCTCCATATGCCAAGAATGATCCTGGACCACATGGTCATCTTCCGGGCGAAACCGAGGCCAATACAAAAGGGAAAATCAATGATGTGTCCTTGAGGAGTGGAAGGCCACTTGAAGATCTTAAAGTGGTAGATCTTAAGAAGAAAGGTGTTGTTATTGATGATCTTGAGGAAGCTAAGGTTCAAGAGAAAGAGGAGAAGGAAGAGCCGAAGTATGTGCCACCACCACCTTACAAGCCTCCTCTTCCTTTCCCACAAAGGAGAGCCCAAGAACATCTATACCACCAATTTGGCAAATTTGTGGAGGTGTTGAAGAAACTTTGCATCAACATTCCCTTCATTGAAGTTCTCACCCAAATGCCAACCTATGTGAAGTTCTTGAAGGAGATCCTATCCAACAAGAGGAACCTTGATGATTACCACACCATTGCTTTGAACCAAGAGTGTAGCGCTATCATCCAAAACAAGTTTCCCCCTAAGCTTGAAGATCCGGGCAGCTTTAGTGTTCCTATGTTGATAGGGAGGAGTACCTACCATGCCTTATGTGATTTGGGTGCTAGTGTGAGCATCATTCCTCTATACATATGCAAGAAGCTGATTTAGGAGAGCCTAGACTGGTGAAGATGACCTTACTCATGGCCGATAGATCTACGACATGCCCGGTTGGTATTTTGGAGGACATTCCAATCCAGGTCGGCAAATTCTACATCCCAATCGATTTCAGTGTCCTAGACATTCCTGCTGATTCTCCTATTCCAATAATAGTGGGACGACCCTTCCTATCTACCGCGGGTGCTCTTATTGATGTGAAGTAGGGTGTTCTCTCCTTCAATATTGGAGAAAAGAAAATGGAATTCAACCTTCCTAAGGTTGTGAAGCAGCCTGCTTTTGAGGATGATGTTTCTAGCTTGGATATGGTTGAAAAAGCAACCCAAGAATCCTTGATGGCCATTTTGATTGATGATCCGTTGGAGAATTGCTTGACTGAGAGTGTGACCGAAGCTGACAATCTAGAGCTACTTGCTGATGTACTCTTAGAATTGGAATCTGGTAATGAGGTGCATGAGACCGTATTTGAGACCCTATCTAGTGAAGACGTCTCCCTCATGGAGAAGACTCAAGAGTCACCAAAAGTGGAGTTGAAGACTCTTCCATCCAATTTGAGGTTGAAGGAGGATCTTGATCCGGGGGATAGTGGCCATCTTCTCCGTCTACCTAATATGGGGAGAGTTTCTCTCAAAGGTCGACCTCCTCCTCGACCACCTTCACAAGAGTAGTTCATTGTGAGTACTTCTCTTCCTTTTGCTCTTTTATTATACATTGGGGCAATGTTAGTTTTAATCTTGGGGGAGAGGAGTATTTTCTGTTTTGCATTGCCTGTAGGTTGTTTAGAATTGCAGTTTTTTTTTTTTTTCTTTTTTGTCGGTTATTACTTTTCCCCTACATGTTCCTTCGTGAGTTCTTATAATGGAGCATGGACTGTGAATCCTTTTAATATGATTTAGTTGTTAATATTACACTTGAATTATGATGATGATATGATTGATCACACTTTTGACATTGACCTGAGCGTGTGGGCTTTGATTAAGATACATTAGAACCAAAACTCTAGATAATTGTCCTGGTGTGGTTGTTTGCCTTTCTTGGACTACATTTGCAAAGTCCTCTTATTTCTCATGAGTGAATTATCTTTGTTTGTTATCTCTAGAACTTGCTTCTAAATCTCTTTGAGACTGCATATAGGACTAAAAATGCATCACATTTGATTGAGACATTATATTTTTATGAGCCCATATTATCCTTGACTACCCTTGAATTGATATCCTTCTCTTGTAGCCCTTTGAGCCTTATATCCTTTCTTTGTTAGCTCCACAAAAGTAATACGAGCTTATATTTATATCTTACCTATCTAGGGGATTCAACTTCTATTTACTTTGTGTGGATGCGAGACAAGCTTGGGGGAATGGTAGATGATGGGGGTGGTTAACAATGTTTGATTATAGAGCGTTATCTTGTTGTTTATATCCAATTTTCTCCCTTCTTTTTTCGTTACAAAGAAAGAAAGAAAATACAAAAAAATGAGATGAAAGAAAAAAAGAACAACAAAAGAGGAAATAAGTGAAAGAGAAGAAAAGGAGCATCAAATAAACAATTTGATAGATATTGAGTTGGGTTGTGTATTTGTACTTATTGTAATATCAATTGAGTTGGTGTTGTTTTCATATGTAGTTCATATCTCCTAGGTATTACACCACATGGCAAAAAAAAATCATCCATGCCTTATAGAGTACTTTGACCCCATTACAACCCCTTGATTGTGTTTTGCATTCTACCTAGCAGTGGAGATCTAGATTTGGTTGCAAGTCTATGGTAGTTAACATTCAAAGTTGACATATAACATTGAGTGAAACACATACCTACATATATGAGTGTGAGTGACATGTTCTATTAATCCGGTGAGGTCTAGAGTTGAGGAACTAATATATTCTTGTCATTGATTGAAAAGCATGCTAGGAAGGGATTTGTTTTCTGTTTGATCTTTCGTTGTTATCAAACATATGTCACTTGGATAGATACCTCTTTTGTATATTACTTGAATTCATTGACGTGTGCTTCCTTGGGACAAGCAAGGTTCAAGCTTGGGGGAATTTGATAGCATGCATTTTAGTCTAGTTTAGGTCATGTTTATTTCGTCTTAGTAGAGTCGTTTTGCATCTTTGTAGTCTTGTTTTAACTTATTTTCATAGTTTTCTTCGTAGAGTCGGTATCTACTCTTCTATTTGATGATTACAGGTGATTTGGAGGTGTTTTCTTTGGAGTTCATGAGTGTCCATGGAATGGTGTTCGAGTCAAAGAATAAGCGAGGCGGGAACCTAAGGAATAAGGGCTCAAGGAAGGACGGGAACGAACCATTACGGAGCTGCGTTAATGAGGGGAAACAGAGGGATACTCGGCCAAGTATCTACCCGAGTATCCATGAAAGGGGCCACCATCTCATAGGGTTACTCGGCCCATTACTCGGCCAAGTATTGGGCCGAGTTCGGCACCCCTCCTCCGAGAATTTGTGTTTTTCCTCGGAACTCATGGACTTATTTGAAGGTTACTTTTGGATGACCTTTTGAGAGTTATAAAAAGGGGTTTTGAGAGCATGTTTAGGACGATCTATCCACCTCCTTCTCTATATCTCTTTAGCTACTTGTGAAAACCTAGTTTGCAATTTGTGGAGATTATTGATGAATTCTCAAGAATTGGAGTTTTTATATTCTAGATTGAATCAAGTATTTCTCTTATTCTCATCTAGATCTATGAATTTCTTTGTTCTTATGATGTCTTTAATTTTTTCTCCCATTATGCGTAGCTAAATCCATATTTCAAGGATTGGGGTGATCCCAACAATGAATTGGCAGATTTTGTTCTTCTGTTTGTCTTTGAAAGCATGGATTCTTGTTTGATTTGATTCTAGGGTTTTTATTGAGATTGAGATGATCAATTAGAATTCTATTAGGTTGAGTCTGAAAGGAGATATCTGTAGATTTTAATTAGACATGGCATGAGTCTGAAAGGAGATTGTTTATGTTGGATTACCTAGAATTGAACCCGAATAGACTTGTTTGTTCTTGTGGAGATATAAGTAATCATAGAAACCTAGGTTAGGTTGGACTTAGTTGAGCACGATAGTGGATGTTAACCCGGTCTAGTTCTAGTTTCTAAGTGCCTATTAGTCTATACTTGATTGACTTTGCACGACAATGATTGTTAGTTGGAGTTTAGATACATCTACTATTGTCTGAAAGGAATTAGTAGATATATTTGATTGCTTACCGTCAAACTAGTCCATGCTATTATTTGATAAACGCATCTTGTAATCTACTAAGGAGTTGTTGTTGTGATCCTTGATCCTAGATATTTCTCATTCACATATCCTTCCAAAAGTTGTGTTTTCTTATTTTCGTAGTATAATCATCAAATTCTCTTATTACGACTTAGCTTACCAGTTTAGTTACAAGATACTACTTTGTCCTCGTGGGAACGACACTTGAAAAGCTACAATTGATCCCATACGCTTGTGGGTAGGTTTAGCCCTATCAAGTTTTCCTATAAATAAGCAATCAAACTTTTGGAACCCACTGAAGCTCCGCTTTTCTGGGTGGATTAGTTTTCTGGTTAGTATAAGGAAAACTACTACGATCGAGCCTTTGGCCTTTAGATGAAGAGGCAGTCGCTAGGTAAGAAGCTTCATTCAAGCTACTCTCTTCGCATGTGGTGCGAGTGGGTGACTTGTATGCATTTTTACTTAGCAAATGCTTGTTCTTGCAAGAGTGTATAGTGTGACCATTGTTACCACATAACCTGCACCATTCGTTGTACTTCACATAACCATATTTGCCCTTTCCAGGTCTAAAGGGCTTCCTATCCTTAATCTTAGAAACTATTATGTTTGTGGCATTCCTATGGGCTTGACTCAAATACATCTTATGAGCCTTTTCCCCATGAAACCACTGATTGTCATCCCTTACTGGTTGTTCAAGTGCCTTAACCTTTTTCTCTAAGAATTCATTCTTGCTCATACATATTTGAAGGGCCTTGTCTAAGGTTTCAGCTTTTTCACTTAATTCTCTGGTGAGCTTTTTACTAGCACTCGAGCACTTGGAGGAGTCTACGCCATATCCTAATCCAGGTCTAGCTTTTACAAAGACAGCTTGATCCACGCTTTTCTCAGTAACAGATTTAGTTAATTCGGTGATCTTAGTAAAAATTATCCCTAAGTCTCTTTCTACCTTGACTTCTAGGTCATTTAACAATCCCCCTTGAGGTTGCTTACCCTTGCAAGATTTCGTCATCAAACTCAGTTCCCTAGATTTACCTAAGGCCTTTTCTTTCTCAGCTAACCTAGTGGATAAGTCAAGACATTCACTACGTAGTTCAGCAACTTCCTCTTCATATTCAGTGACTTGAGATTCTAAGGCTTCAGTGTCCTCTAGTAGCCCCTTGATCATATTAATAAGGTCTTTCTTTTCAAGCATATTCAAGCAATTAGGAAAGGAGTCGGGAGTTTTTACCTTAGAGGTGAGAGACTCTGCATTGGCCATGAGACATTTGCCTTACCTTAGAGGTGAGAGACTCTACATTGGCCATGAGACATTTGCCTTGGAATCCTTCGTGAAGGTCAGCTTCATCATCATCTTCTCCACAAGATAAGAAAAGCACCTTCTTCGCAGTGGCCTCTACCTTTGGGTTAGTGCACGTCTTGGCGAGATGGCCCTTATCTTGGCTGTTATAGCATGTATACTCACTGAGATCGCGCTTGGCTGAAGATGATGCTTCACCTAGTCCAGCTCTCTTCTTGAACCATTTCTTAACCATCTTAGTCATAAGGGCGACTTCTGTATCATCGTCCTCGTCTTCTTCACCATCATTGATGTCCATCTTTTCAAGCACCTTCGTGAGCTTCAACGCTGTTCCAGTGGCTTCTCTTATCTTGAGTCCCTTTAGCGAATCAGTGTTCTCTTGGTCGAGGAACTTGTCAAATATGTCTATGACTGAAAGCTTCTTGCAATCTGGCGACATGAGTGCGATTCTCCGAGTGAGCTCAAATTTATCGCTCATAGCGTAGATGACAGGCAATGTCTGCTTAGGGGCTGGAATAGTTACACCAGAGGCCGTTAGATTGTTGACCAGAATGGTGAAGCGCGAATGGCATGCCGACACGCTTTCCCCAGGGAGTTGTTTGAAGGATTGAAACTCCTTTTGAAGCGTGAACTTTCCGGTGTCCTTCTGATCTTCTCTTTCTCTGTGTATGGTGATGATACCTTCCCACATGTCTTTGGCAGTTGGAATGCCAATGGCCTTGTCAATGTCCGTGCGAGAGAGTCCACACAGTATCAGTTGTCGAGCTTTTGAATTCTTCTACATATTGGCGTATTGCTCTGGTTGGCAATCCTTTCTATCCTTCAGTTCTGGGAGCACTTCATCACCAAGTTCAATGATTTTCCAGCATTGGTAGTTCTGGGTTTGGATTAAATTCGTGTGATCTCCCAAACCACCAATCAAGTTCTCCTTCTCTAAGTTGGTGAGGTTTGTTGTGGGACATGCCGAGGTTAAACTCTGAGTTCTTCATTGCGGTTGTGGAATTGGATCTTGCTCTGATACAAATTGTGATTGTGAAGAACTTAGTCTAACTAAAGATAGGATCTTTTGTGAAGAATATAAGACTAAGAACTAATAAACACTTCAATTCTAAAATGTTGGTTGATTTGATTTCTCTTGAGACTTACAACAACTAGGAGAACACACAGTTCTTAGTTTCTCTCAACTCTCCTAGCTATTGCCTAAGATCTAAATCAAGATGAACTCTCTCTCTCTAGTTTGACAACCACAGTATAAGGATAATAAACTAAACTACTTCTACTATGGCATAATCACCGGGAACTAATTACCTAAAAGCAAGTGAATAAGATAAATAAAGTATTAAATCTAAACTAGCCGAATATAATGATAAACTAGCTTCAATTGTTAAGATCTCGAATCTGGTAAATCTCTTTGCAAATCCATTCTTTCCTTCTTTAGCTCTGTTTCCTTCTTTAGCTTCAAGGAAGATTTCTTTCCATAAATACGCGCTCGGTCCCCTTGAGCGTCTTTGTTCCCCTTGAGCGGGTTCTCCTTGTATAGTGTGATACTTTGTGCAAATCGATCCTTCACTTTCATTGTTCGTTCGCCTTCAGTATCCTTCGGTTCCCTTGCTCCTAGTTAAACGCCTTGAGCGCTAGTCTTCTCGCTGAACTTGCTCTTGTCTCTTCTCTTAAGCTCGTTGTTTTCCAAGCTTCAGCTTCCTTAGTAACTCAAAGGCCTATCGATTTCCTGCGATATCTCACTCAATACACATATTAGTTCATAAGGTAGTTTGTTATCATTAAAACTAAGACATTATCAGTTACACGAACTAAGGGGCTAATTCATACAACTAACAACCTTATTGACTCAAAATTCACCGGTTTTCCCTTTACTTGGAGCAAAAACAAAACTCAAAACAATTACATTCTAGAATGATTAGATCGAGTTCTCATTCACAACACTTTACATAACATCATTTCTAGTTCAACTACAAAGCACTTCCCATTTACAACGTCTGATCATTGTCTCATCTCTATCAATATCGGTAAAGTCAGCAATTTTATTAAGCTCCCATTTCAGTATGAATCCTCCTGGGCCGACTATCTATCCTACCAAAAACTCGTTTCCAAAGTTTGGAGATACAAAATGAATGGCTCATGCATGCTCAAATTCTCAAACAAACTTAAACTCCTTAAACTTTATTCAAAGGATTGAGCTAGAAAAAATACTAAGAACAATTTTGAACAACTTTAAAAAAAACTGAATCCCGGCTTGAGGATCTATATGAAAACTTTCTTAAAAACCCACACATTGATCGCTATAAAACCCTCATTGAGAATCACTCCAGGAAATACAACCGTCTTCTCTCCTTCCAGACCTAGTTATTGAAAAATAAGGCTAAGATTATCTATCTCAATCGGGCTGATAATAATACTAGCTACTACCATGCAATTGCTAAAATCCGATCTTTTTGCCAATCTATTATGAGGTTTCAAGCTTCTGATGGTGTTCTCCTCTCTTCTCAAGAGGAGATTTTGAATCGAATCACAATAGAAATGTTGAACTGTTATACCAATAGGAATTCTCCCCCCCCTTCAAATCAGGAATTGAGTATAATCCCGAATCTCATTACGGACTTTGACAACGCCCTTCTTCTTAAAGCCCCAAATTTAGAACAACTCAAGAAATGCAGTCTTTGAACAACCTCCGGAAAAAACTCCAGGCCCTGATGGTTTCCCGATAGATTTTTATAAAAGATTTTGACTCATTATCCGCTCATCTCTTCTTGAGGCTGTAAATTTTTTTTCCATTCTAAGAGATTTCTCTCCCACTGGAATCATACCTTTATTGCTCTAATACCCAAAAATAATAACCCAATCAATATTAATCACTTTCGACCCATTAGTCTTTGCAATTCCTCGTACAAAATCTTATCGAAACTACTGATTAACAGAATTAAACCTCTTATGCCAAAACTCATATCTAAATTTCAATGTGTGTTTGTAGAAGGTAGACTAATTCATGACAACATTCTGGCTGCAGATGAAATTTCCACTCTTTCCATCACAACCATTCTAAAAACCACAAAGTGGATGGCTATAAAAATAGATTTGGAAAAAACTTATGACAAGCTAGACTGGAACTTTCTGCTTTCAATACTCATCGCATTTGGATTCTCTCAAGATTGGATCTCTATTATCCAACAACTCATTACTACCTCCAAGCTATAAGTTCTCACAAATAATCAATCAGGCCCCGAATTCTCTCCCTCCTGTGGTATCAGAGAAGGTAACCCAATTGCCCTGTTTTATTTAACCTTGCAATGGAATTTTTTGCTAGATCTCAACAGAAATAAGCCCTTAACCAAGATAGGCGTGTTGGTATCAAGCTCTCTAGAAATGGGAATGTTGTTCCGTTCCTTAGCTTTGCTGACGACACCATTATCTTTGTTGACGCAAATTCCATGAACATAAATTATATTAATTCATTCCTCCAGAATTTGTCCAACATTAGCGGTTTAAAAATCAACTATAGCAAAAGTTCTATTCAATTCTCCAAAAATGTGTCAAAACAATTCGTTGAAAACCTGGCTAGTATAATGAGTATCCCTATTACCACTAAACTAGAAGAGTACTTGGGGATCCCTATCTTAAAAGGAAGGATCAACAAACAAACTTTTGAGTCATATAAACATACCTTAACAAAACAATTATCCAGTTGTAAGGCCAACTCTCTCTCACAAGCAAGTACGGCTGTTTTGATCAAATCAAACTTATTTGCTAAAATGAACCATGTGATACATTGCTTTTGTTACAAAAGGCATTTGTGAACAGTTTGATGAAATTCAGAAACGGTTTTTCTAGAATACTTATAATAGGAACTTTCATCCTCTTGTCTTTTGGGATAGGATATGTAAACCAAAATGCGAAGGAGGACTGGACATTTGGCTGTCCTTTGAACACAACAAAGCTCTCCAAATGAAACTTCTTTGGCTTCTCCTCTGGAATCCAGATTCCCTTTGGTGTTCGATCATATATGAAAAATACATTAAAACTAACCGACTTGAGGACATCCAAAAATCTCACAAATTCTTCTTGAAATTTAATAGACTACTATCAATTGGATCTGAATTTTTTTCCAATGTCTTTATGGTCTGTTGGAGATGGTCTTCGCATCTCTTTTTGGAAACCATTGGATCCCTCACATTGAAATAAAGGAATACTTTACTCCTGTCCTAACTCATATCAAAGTAGCTGATTTCATTAATAACTCAAGATAATGGGACACCACGTCTCTCAGGCAAATTCTTCCAGACAATGTTCTAATAAGTATTGAAAAAATTTATATTCCCTATACGCCGGTTGCTGACTCAGTAATCTGGTATCCTAAACAATCAAGAACGTTTTCTTCAAAATTAGCTTTCAACTCAGTACGTGCACGTTGTAATATCAATTTTAACGATAAAAAATGGCAACTGGATATTCCTCCAAAAATAAAATTATTCCTCTGGAAATCTTGTTCGGATAACCTCCCAACTACTGACCATCTGAACCGCTTTTTTCATAAGGTCCTGACACCTGCCCTCTATGTAATCAAACAAACGAAAAAACTACCCATCTATTCTTTAAGTGCAATTTCACGATCACCACATTCAATATGATAGCAAATCTCCTAGGAACTTATTATACTCTCCCGACTGAAAATGACTTTCTTCAGGCCCTATATATCTTTCAGACAACTAATACGAACTCTAATCTAGCACTCTTCCTGTGGTAGAACATCTAGTTTACCCGTAACAATATTCTGTTTCGCAAGGAAGAGTATAAATATTCGACAACCCATGAAAAAATAATTACGAGAGTCCTTTCTCAGATAAAAATGTGGACGCCAAGAAAAAAAAACAAGAGTAACAACACAATTGCTCGAAAACACGCTTTCGCTCAACCTGTGTCTGGTGGATCGTCCCGGGGCAAGGGATGGTCCCCACCCCCAGCTAATTGGATTAAGCTCAACTTTCATGGAGCTTTTAGCCCCTCGGGGAGCTCTATCAGATACATTATTAGAATTTCACAGGGACACATCATCACTGCTCATCAGAATAATATTATTGTTTCGTCCTCTCTCCAAGTTGAAGCCCTTGCCGCCCTGGCGGGCGTAAGGTTCGCCCTTGTCTTGGGGTTTCAGAAGGTTGTTATAGAAGAAGATAATGCTACAGTCATTCAATCCATTTGAAGTACGTGGAAGGTTCCTTGGAACATTGCCCATATAATCAAAGACATCAAAGAGAATCTATTGAGTTTACATGAGTTTAAGATCTCCCTCGCATACAGAGAAGCTAATGAAGCAACGAACTTCATTGTCAAAAGTTCGTGGAATGATGAAGATATCAATGTAATCATAGAGTTACATAATAGTAGATTTGACCCTGCTAGATTCACGACATTACATGTTAACCCGAGAAGGGTGCTAGAATTTTTTAAGATCATCCGCCATGACGATTTAGGAATTCCGTTTTAGGAATTACTTTGTATTGCTTGTTAATGAAAAAGATTTTTTACTTTAACCTCTTTTAACCCGTCTATAAATTGGAAACAATGAGAAGAGACGAACTCACAACAACACTCAAATGGTCTTTGTTGGATATATTTTTTTATGAGCTAAATCGTCAACACGATTTAGAGCACGAATTTATAGAAGAAATAGATGCTAAAAAATGAATCAAGATTTGACAGACTTGTGAAAATCCTAGATAAAATATGGTCCGGGATGAAACTCGCACACTAACTTGTTATTACTTTGAGGATTGAGTTTTACAAGATTTTCTCACATACACTCTTAACTCTCTAGTGTTTGTGTATCCAATTTCTCAAAATGGATATAATTTCTCTAGCTCTCTCCAAGTAATCAACCTCTCGATATGTAAAATGGAACACCCTAAACTAGTTCTAGTCTTAGTCTATTTATAGACAAGCTAACATACAACTTGCTACCTAAACACTAGAAGATACATATGATAAATGTGCTTAATTACTATTGGTTGTCAAAAAACCCGCTTCTTGAATTTGTTAGTCTGGCTCTGCAACTTGACAAAGGATGCTAGAATGGTCAACACGTGTTGGCGCTTTACCCTTTACGTTCAGCTCGCGCTCACCACTTTCAAGATAAGCTCACACATGTATGGTCTAGGTTGAATGCTCTAGCAGTAACTTGCACCACTTGCATTTGTTATATCCACATATTTACCATGTGCTTATTATAGCAAACGCGTTTTCTCCTTGTTTTCCTTATTTGGTTCACACTTCTTCCATTTCCTCTTTCTGGTTTGCTTATTCCCTTTCCTAGAATGTCAGCGTGCTTAACGCGATGTTAAGCGAAACAATAAATGTCTAAGCACGGTCCTTGTGCTTATTAATCCTTATAATCGAGACTCTAGATGTCTAAGCTAGACCATAATATTTATAAGCATATAATAGCACAACCTTGGCAAACATCATAGCACAATCATTATGCAGACTTCTAAATTCCCCCTTTTAACATCATCGAAAAGACACTCATAATAAAACATAAGGGTGATTTCAGAGTAATAGACTAGCAGGCTACTCTTAAGAGAAATGAAGATGCAAAAACATTAATCGGACCATGTAAGCACAATTAATCAAGTAAGAATATCAAACACAATCAATGATAACATAACAAGAATACTTATATTTCATTACGCTGGAAAATAACAAGGCATATCAATGGATAAGGAAAAAAAGAAGGAACAAGCAAAGACATAATAAAGTAGGGCGAAGGGCAAAGCCCTTTTCTATGGCTATGGCCTCATTATGAAGTTTAAGGAGCAGTTCTATCTGTTCAAGTACTTTGTCAATTTTGGTTGCGTTAAGATCAGCAACACTCTTGATTCCTTGCTCAACTCTAGAAAAAGCTTGAATCAACTCGCTTGTTTCTGAACTACTACTGCCCTTCAAGCGTAACTGAGTCTTGATTTACACTTCTTTTCCTCCTCCTCCTCCTCCTTCTTCTTCTTCTTCTTGTTCTTGTTCTTCTTCTTCTTATTCTTATTCTTATTCTTATTCTTATTTCTATGCCTGTCCAGTCAAGCGATCTCGAAATCTCACTTGTGAGAACCTCATCAAACACTATCTCCTTCTCAGCGACCTACAACTTGTGTTGAACCAGCAACTTCTTGCAGATATGAGGGAAAGGGAGATCGGCTATTGTTCTTGCTTTGCACGTATATATGTGTGTGTAGATTATCTGAGGGGTATCAATAAGCTCACCTTTGAGACACTTATGGAGAAGCACACCATCTGCAATTGTGACTATGTCTGTGTGCTCTTGTCTGGGCATGATGTTCCTCACGATAAAATAATGAATCGCACGTAGATGGAACCTAAGGAAGTCTACCTTCAACTCCTTCTTGTTTTAGTTTAAACTGAAGAGGTCCTTCTTGATTTGATTTCCACCCTTAGGCCAATTCTTCTTGGGCACTGAATTGAACCCATTTCCTGTCTCTATCTCTATTACGCTTGCAAAATGTCCAAGAAAAATATAAGTGTTCCTCTTGTTCCAAGAGAGCATGATCATGTCACTGGGAATGAGATGGTCGGCCTGAGGAACATGATTGAAGTTGATGTAGAACATCATCACCATCTCTGGATTGGCCTCTGAGGGAGCCATCTCGAGCTTGTGCCTTCCTTGTAAGATGAGGAGGCGTTGCACTTCACTAAGATCGAAATCATTGTGGAGACCACGCTTCATTTCTAGAGAAATAATGAGAAGGGAGGGAAGCTCTTTCTTAGCCATACCTGACTGAATTGGTGGTAGGATTGTTGAGCTTAAAGTGGAGGATGTTTTTCTTAGCCTTTTGGGTTTTGATCTGGCTGGCGTCTTCTTAGGAATAGCGAGTGCCTTTTATGGATGGGAAGTTCCTCAATGACCTCGTTTTCCTCTGTATCTCCCCCATGTTCTTCTTATTCTTCCTTCTTATATAAATGAGACTGAATTTGGAGGGCACCAGATCCACCTTCTCTTTCTTTCTTCCTCTTCAATTTTGAAGCAGATGGTCGATCTCCAGTTTGGAGGAAGTGAGAGAGAGCATTTTCTGGTTCACAATGTCTTGTTGGAGGGGATCCATTGCTTCCTCTTATTATCTCTGGTGAACCACTATAACTCACATGTTTGTGGTGGGGCTTGACTCCCCTGAGCCTAATACTGCCTTGCGTTGTTCATATGACTTGCACTCTGGAGTATCGTTGAACAAAGTGACGATATGAGGGAGTGTTGGTTGCTTCTTTGGAGACTCAAGTAATTCCTCATGAGTGGTTGCTAGATGCTCCTCTTTATTCACAAAGAGTTCCTATGAGAGCTTCTCTGTTGTGGTCTCAAGTTGAGTAGAGGGAGGGGTTTATGTTGTAAGGAGGGTGATTGGAGTGGTATGTGGAGGGGTCATGGATTTTGCAGCTTTAGCCTTGGCTTGGGCTAACTTGAATTGTTGAAACATCTCATCCTCAACGGATGAGAGTTCAAGTGTCGTTTTTTTAGAGCTTGAGGGGGCCATTTGGTAGTAAGTGTGAGAGTAATAGAGTAAGTGTGTGAGAGAGAGTATGTGATTGAGTTAAGAAAATAAGGGTGATAGGGTAAGGATGTGATAAAACTGTACCTCATCAATATATAAGGATCGCTCAACCCAGACGTTCCTTCAAATAGTACACTGACAACGAATCTATTTCCAATGGCACAATCACAACGGCTACAATTCTGGGCGCCTCAAGCTCAACGGTCACAAACAATTGCGCTTATGAGACTGTTACTTAGTCACGCTGAGCAATAAGTGAAATCCTCCTTATGTTGACGCGTGTAAAGACATGCTTCCAATGGAAAAGTGGGCTTCATTTCTTAACACGCCCAACAATTGACTAATACCAGACTTACGTTCCGATTAATAAATTACAAAAGCGTGACAAAAAATAATAAAATCCAAGTAAAGGTGATCATAGATTATCAAGTAAGGGTCAGATACAAACATGTAACACATTAGGTAGGCTTTGTGACACTCGTTAGGAATACTTCCAAATATATCTAAGGGGGATAGGAAGCGTTACATAGGATTCAGTCTTAGGGACATGCATATAATCATGAATCACATTTGGGGTGGCTTAGTAATAGGCTAAGAAGCAATCATCATACTTTAACACATGATATACAAAGAAGATCATGCAAAAGGGTGATATAATCTTGCTAAAAGCTACAAACAATTATGCTTGATATGCCGTTTTATAAAATATAATGCAAATCATGCGAGAGATATAGTTAATTGCTGGTTAGGACTAATCGTCACTCCTAAGTTCCCAAATATGTATTAGATACATATATAGTCAAAGTGTGATGGAGCTTACAATTCTTGAATAGATGACTGACGAGGGTTGTTACGGGGCCCTTATCAAAGTAATCCTTTTCTTACTTTTCTACGGGTGTACAGTGGCAAGTAGGAGTCGAATCCCACATGGAGTCTGTGTATCCGATCTTATGTTTTCAAAGGAATTAACTTAATAGTAAACAATGGGAGATAGGGGGAAATATGATGATTGATTAAGAAAACTAATAAAAGCAAGCACTTTATTCACCTAAGCATGTAACTATAAAGTTATGGGTTTGATCATCGATTTCCTATTTCAATTTGGTTCAATCTATTTATTATATGCTACGTTTGTCCTAATCCATTTACTAATATTGCTAGTTAGGTCAACTAGTCCTAATCGCATCTTACCTACCAATCTAGCCATGAAACTATCAAGACTATATCCTAGGCAGCATTAAGTTCATGGATAGATAGGAAAGTGTATTGCCTTTGGTGCCTACACCTTATTAATCTCCCCATCATAAAAGTCTAACTAGTCCCAGTAGAGATTTGTGCCACTAAATAGGCAAGGTTCTCCAACTAGGATAAACCATGCCCTGGCTATATGAACGAAATATGTAAACCTAGGTAGCTAAGCCACATAAACACATTACAATCAATGAATAAGACAAACAGGAGATTAAAACAAAGCAATAGCATATTTATTAGAATCATAAGAGAAATTTTACAAACCCATACCTCCGTAGGTCTCATTCTGGAGAACAAAGCTTGGGAGATTACTCTATCCTCATCCTAACAAAGCTACTAAATAATTCTCTAGAAAGTATGGTGATTAGGGATGAGGCAAAGCTCTCCCTATAAATAAGAAAACAAAACCCTAGAATAGAGTATGTGAAAACCCAACCCGTAACTATAAAAAATCTAGGTAAAGGAGCCCATTTAAGCCCACAAATTAGGACTTCTCGCGACGCTGAAAAATAACAAAGGCGCCGACGCGTTTCTGTCGGTGCGATCACGCCATCCACAGTAGCTGGGGTGCAGGCGCGTCTTGTGAGGCACGGTCTCTCCACTGGGGCAATTGCCTCGGCTTGGCCGCGCGAGCTTCGGCGCGGTTGCGCCCAGGGGAAATTTACCCCCTTTCGTTTCTCTTCTTGGCCCGTGCTTGCTCTCCGCTTTTCGCGTCTTTTCCCTTATGCACGTAATCCTCGTATTAGACACTTTGCTCCACAAAGTTGGGATCACGACCATATGCTCCATTTGTGGCCGTTTAAGCCTGTAGTTGATGCTAAATTCCACTCTTTATGATGTTGATAGGAGCATATTATATGGTGTTAACTAGCAACTATTAGATTAGGTTTAGTGGTGTTTAGGTGCTTAACGAGTGGTATTCCTGGAATCCGGTTTGGAGTTCATTTATGGATTAGCGGGATGCTTGTAAGCGGTTTTCAGTGGTTTTATTATGGAGATCCCGGTTGTACTCACTTTTAGTGCATCCGGGATGGAGCTAGAGGAAGTATTCCATGCCTACACCCCTGGAGAAGCCGAGAGGCAAATCCGAGCTTCCTTGACGCTTGTAGAAGATTGAAGACCATCTCAGTAGAAGAAGTCACGACCGAGATGGAGCATCACGACCAGGATTCAGCCTCAGTTGAAGACGTCACGACCGAGACAGGTATGTCAAGATCGTGACTTCGCCACAGTTGAGGTGTCACGACTGAGATCCTCTATCACGATCATGACCATCCACAGGACTGAGAAATGGAGTAAAG
The DNA here is from genome assembly GCF_046119375.1 of Phyllobates terribilis. Taxonomy (NCBI): domain Eukaryota; kingdom Metazoa; phylum Chordata; class Amphibia; order Anura; family Dendrobatidae; genus Phyllobates; species Phyllobates terribilis. The sequence continues at coordinate 34,389 of NW_027367161.1, read as the reverse complement.
TCACGATCATGATCCCTTTGTCACGATCGTGACGCGGACATGGACGACCCATTAATTGAAGATTTGATCCGAGATTTTATTAGTTATATCCACATCTTTTGATTTACTTGCATTTATTTTTATTTCCTTTTATTAGAGACTATATAAGCCTTAGGAAATTAGGTTAGATTGATCTTTACTTCATTATTCATTCACATTCTCCTTTACATAGAATTTAGCAATAGCCAAGAGAAAGCTTCCACCTTTGTTTCACTTTCACCATCTTCCCTCGTTTGTTTTCCCATCATTCATCCATATGTATTCATTTCTTTCGATGGCTATGTCTGGCTATGTTCATTATAGTTCACTCTTTAGGCTGAAGCCATTGTTCTAGGTTTGTTGTGAGAATTGTAACGCTTATGTTCTAAGTTTAATTTCAGGATTGTTTTATAATCTCTTTTGCTTTATTAGTATCATTGATTGATCTTGATTTTATCTAGGTTGCAAACTAGGTTAATTATTATCCATCATATTGATATGCTTGATAATTCGATTTGAAAAGTCTTGTCTTTAGGTAGCAAGAAGAATTTGCATAGACTATTTGCTAGTGCTTATTGTGTAGAGATTATAAACCTTTGTCGAGTATCGGCGATTTGCCAATGGTATTGCATAGGCCTACTTTTCTTTGATCTTCATGCTGTTGTTCTTTTCGAATCTTGGGATTTACTTCGTTATTGCATAATAATGCTGTCTAGGACTATTTGGACTAGTTGCTATTTACGAACAAAGAGTAGGACAATTGGATTAACCAATTTAGAATATAAGTTAGTAGAATTTGATGATCAACATTCCAATTGAATAATGCGCTGATGCTAGAAAGGAGTGAGCTTCATACCCATAATTGTTTACAACCCAACCAATATTGCTTTTATATTTGCTTAATTGCTGAGTTATTAAGATTACATAAAAAAACCCAATTGTTACTACTTGGTAGCATCATAGGAAATAAACTATCGTTCTGGCTCTCTTGGGACTCGACCCCTTCTTACCACTTTACTAGTGGATTCGTTAGTTGGGTATCTTTGATAGGCACAATGACTTTTAGCTGTCATCAAAATTTGGCGCTGTTGCCGGGGGAATGACAACAACTATAATCTGAGGGGGGTGATCATCCTGGGTTAGATGGAACAAACCGGCTAGTGGACAGAAGCAACAATAATATCAATACAATAACCACTATCGCGCTCCATACCCACCAAACCCAAGGGACATCTACAGAGGAAATGCTCAAATCATTGACCCGTCATTTCACCACTCATGTCCAGAAGACAGAATCAAGCATAAAAAGTCTCGAAAAACAATGTGGGATAATTGCCAAAGCTATTCTCTAACCTCACTCAACAAAACTCGAAGAACCTGCCCTCCCAAACCAAGAGAGAACGTTAGTGATGTGCACTTGAGAAGCGGACGAAAACTCGACGAAAAACCGGAAGAAAAATGCCGAGAAAGGAGTCTGAATAGCTGTCACGATCGAGACAGGCGTGTCGCAATCGAGATTTGGCCCCAGAGGAAATGTCATGATCGAGACAAAGGTATCACGACCGAGATGACGATGATTTGGTTTCCGGAAAAGTTGATGAAGAAGGTCATGACCGTGACACAGTGTCACGGCGGAGACTAAGCCCCAGTTTCATCATCACGATCGTGATCATCTATCTCGACCGAGACCCTTTGCTGATGTTCGTGACTCTAAACCGCTAAGTGTTGACGACGATTATGAGGACAGAGGTGACTTCAAGTTGAGGCAAGAAAACTATGTGAGGCCGAATTTCCCTCCGTTGTACTCCGAGAGACACCCTGCACCATTCCCAGAAGCCTTGAAAGACATGCGCAGACCTGCAAACGACAAGGAAATCTTTGAAACATTCAGTAAGTGTGAGGTAAACGTCCCTTTGCTTAAACTCGTTAAGAGAGTTCCTCGTTATGATAAGTTCTTGAAGGAGATCTGCATCATGAAGAGGAACAGAAGCTAAAAGGTAAGCACAAGGTGCAGGTAAGAGGGAGTGTTTCTGCGGCCATCCAACAGAAGATAGCAACCAAGTGCTCGGATCCAGGGATGGTGAGTATCCCCTGTACTATTGGAAAGACTAAGATTGATAGGGCCATGCTAGATTTGGGTGCTTCTATTAATGTTCTGCCTTACTCGTTGTATAAGTCACTAGGATTAGGACAATTGAATGAAACAGGGATCGTAATTCAGCTAGCTGAAAAGTCTATGGTTTACCCGAAAGGGATAGTCGAAGATGTGTTGGTTATGGTGGATAATCTTGTATTTCCTGCGGTTTTCTATGTGTTAGATATGAATCATGACGAGCATGCTGCATCTATCCTTCTGGGTAGACCCTTCATGAGGACATCCAAAACTAAGTTAGATCTAGACACCGGGGCGCTTACACTTGAGTTTGACGGGGATGTTGTTAGTTTTAACATATATGAAGCTACGACACAACCACCGGATGATAGCTTGGTGTTTTCTATTGATAAGGTTATTAAAACCCCCGAACTATGTTTAGATTAACTACAAGCCCCGCTCCCTAATTCTGTTTTGGGCGGTAGCCCCACCTCTCTAACTACACAGGGCAAGAAACCTGCTAGTGCTGTTGTGTAGGTTACGAAGAAAGCAAATGCACGGCCCCAAGTTGAGTCAAAGTGTGGGGGAAGAAAGAAGAAAAAGGTGAAGCAAAGGTGGCAAGTTGCAGAGGTGAATGGCCTAAAGTTCAACCCCTTCCATGATTGGTTCATAAAAGAAATTCTGAAATCGGAGGTTCCAAAGGGGCCGAAACACGCTGGTATATTAATTCTACGTTGTGCCACGACGATAACTAAGGCGCTGATAGGGAGGCAACCCTAGGGAGCATTACTGATGTTTCTCCCATTATTTTTTTTGTGTTTGTTTCTTTTTCAGGAAAAACCGCGGGATTAGCATGTAGGAAGCCATCAGAGGAGTAAAACGACGTTAATCTTCCTCAAGTACACGTGTCACGATCGTGACACTATGTCACGATCGTGACGCTCGTATTTATAAAAAATTAAAAATCCACATCAGCAGCTCCCCTCTGTTTTCCCCCAGCTGGCCCTAACCCCTACCACTTCCATCACGACCGAAACAAAGAGCACCCCCCCCCCCCATTCTCGCTCTCCCCCAAACACCAAAACCTCCATTACTACCCAAATCTCAAGCTTTTTCACCACCATTCTACACCAAATCCACTCTAAATCTCTACACACAACCCCTACCATCATTCTCTCCGCTAATCCCCCTCATATTCATCCTCAAATCACCAAAATTATTCAAGAACCCTAAACCCCAAATTTCACAAATCTACCTCAAATCCACCTTTTCCTCCACTAAATCGACACCACAAGACCGTATTTGCGCTATAATTTCGACATTTGAAACGGTGTTCGAAAAAGAGAGGGAACAAAGCCACCACGTGAGGAGCAGATTCACAATCTCGGCCGAAATCAACGTGTCACGACCGAGACGCAACCATCATGATCATGAAACGGTCCCAATCGACATGCAGCGCAATCCAATTTGTCACGATCGCGACGAGTCCATCACGATCAAGATTTGCTCCCAGTTGACAGATCACGACCGCGACATCCCATCACAATCGTGACACAACCTCAGATCTCACCTGCTCCACTTCGCGTTTGTCGTCATTGAGGTATCTTCGAGCGGTCAATCTTGTTCATTTGTTGCGCTGACCACTATATTTTGCTGAGATTATGCTTGGATTGTGTGCTATGGCTCCTGAAAGGCAGAGAAGAAACTCCGACGAGATCGACCGTATTGTCAACAGTAAGGAAGTGGTTCAGACACGATTTCTGGATACGGCCTTATTATACAGTTTGGGTTTGCGAGATGTGACCAAGGAGATGTTTGCCAAAGCAGGGTTGGGAGGTTTCTTAGGGCTAAGTGCGCCCACATTCCCGAATTTCACCCGTGAATTTCAGAAAACCCTGACCATCTGTCAAGACGACGAAAGCAACAAGATCGTATCCATTGAATGGCGGTCGAATAACAAGAAATGGATGCTGACTCATGATCAGATCGCACACGTGTTAGGGGTGGCGAAACAGGCAAGATGGGACAACGACATCGATAATGAGACAGTGACAGAATGGTGGATGCAGGGTTAGGGGGAATCTTACGATGCCAGATGCACCACTGATACAACAATCGCTTTCCCGCCATGGCACCTTATCGACAAAGTGGTGGCCATGTGTTTTGGGAACAAGGCCGAAAACAGTAAGATCTCGGTGAGTCAGCGGTTCCTGATGTACGCTTTCTCAGCTGAATGTGAGTTTTATGTTCCTGACTAGCCAACATAGTTTGTGCAAGCTTGTCTAGAATCGTGGAAGGCGCATTTTGGCGATATCGTTGTAGGGGGGATGATCACCCTTCTCGTCATCAAAGCGGGATGTAGCACGCATGATCAGCCTACCTTGGGGAGCTGTCTATATGATGAGGTCTGGTGCCAGTGGAATATGTGGCTGAAATGGAAGGACGGGTCGCTCGGATACCAGTTTGGGCGGGGCTATCAGATCAAGTTTCCGAGAGAAGAGCCCATGGTATTTGGCACTTGGTTTGAGATGTACATTCTTCCCGACGTCGTCCCCGCAGGCCAGCACTTCCCAATCAATGCTCTAGCTCCTACACGTACGTCTACCTGTGCCCCTGCATTCGTCCCCGTGCCCGAGCAGACGCATTCATACTCCGACGCTGGCGCAAGTGGCTTTGGCTCCCAGAGCTACTCTGATGCGCTGTATTGGCGGACGCAGATGGCGAACCAGATGGGACAGATGTCCCAGCAGATGGGGGTGATGATGTCCACGCAACATGAGATCTGCCAGAATCAGCGGGATTTCCGAGCCGACATGCTGAGCTTGCGAGAGGAGATGCAGCGCGACCAGGAGTTCCAACGCCAACAGTGGCTGATACAGGATCAGCGGTGGGAGTACGTCAGAGCAAACAACACCAACATTCCGCCCGACGACGACAATGACGACGACGACGCCGAAAACAACGTCGACGAGTGATTTGGGGTGACTTCTTCCTGTTCCCTTTTTATGGTATCCTCTTTTGCTGCATTGAGGACAATGTGCGATTCAAGTGTGGGGAGAGGAGTTGACTAGTCGAGGTGTTTGCTGCTGATGTTTTTGGTGCTTTACTATTCTGTTGTTTTTATATTTTTGAGTCTATGCTGATGTGTTTTGCTATTTCTCTATCTATCGATTCTATACCGGATATTTCTTGAACCTTTGCTTTTAATTACTATAAAAAAGAAAAAAAGAAAAAGTAATCAGAAAAACGCAAGAGAGTAAGAAGTGATTGGATCAAAAACGGGGGCTCCAACAAAAACAAAATAAAATAAAAACAACAAAAGAACCAGGCAAGTAAAAATGGATAAAAAGGAAAAGATGGGTGCCTGAAAATAAAGAAAAGAAAAAAATAGTTCCTACCACTCTAGAATTTTTGTGAAAACCCGAAAAGGGCGCCGGGATTACATTGTTTATGATAATTTGATTGATATAAGAAGGGATTTGAAGGATTGTCTCGTGGTTTTAGGATTCACCAAGGAGGGATAAGAAGTTGGTATTTCTCCTTTTATTCCTATGTTTTTGAGCTTATTGATATCCATACTTCGCATGTTCACCCTTTCACTATTTCATTAGATTTGTTACACATTATTGGCGGTTGTATTAGATTCTAGGATTAAATTTATATTTCTTGGAGTTGGACGCATATTGTTGTGGTTGTGCTATGAAGATTTCTTGATTAGGATTGGTGGTTGCGATGTATGGTTTGATTACATTGATTAGTGGTTTAGGACATTAATTGAAGAGGAAGTATAAGAAGTGTATAAGCGAGTGGGAGACTCGATGTTTATCTTCATTATCATTATTTATGTACCCTTACCCTTAGTGGAGATTAGGAGCCCACCTGTGCTTTCTTGCGCATCACTTGGTTTGATTTTATTATTTTTATGGAGTGGTTAGATATGAAGTGGAGACATAAGGAGGAATTTGGGTAGGTCATCTCAGAGAGATAAGAAGATATATCGGAGTTAGGTTAGTGATCGTTTATACTTGAAGTTCAAAGTATTGTCGCTAGCAGACTGTCTCTACACTTACTGCAGACCATTTGTGCTTATAGGAGGAGTGAGTTTTATTTTGCTTACTCGAGGACAAGCAAGGTTTAAGTGTGGGGAAGTTTGATAGGAGCTTATTATATGGTGTTGACTAGCGACTATTAGGTTAGGTTTAGTGGTGTTTAGGTGCTTAACGAATGGTATTCCAGGAATCCGGTTTGGAGTTCATATATGGATTAGCAGGATGCTCGTAAGCGGTTTTGAGTGGTTTTATTATGGAGATCCCGGTTGTACTCACTTTTAGTGCATTCGGGATGGAGCTAGAGGAAGTATTCCACGCCTACACCCCAGGAGAAGCCGAGAGACAAATCCGATCTTCCTCGACGCTTGTAGAAGATTGAAGACCATCTCATGAGAAGAAGTCATGACCGAGATGGAGCATCACGACGGGATTCAGCCTCAGTTGAAGACGTCACGACCGACACAGGTATGTCACGATCGTGACTTGGCCGCAGTTGAGGTGTCACGACCGAGATCCTTTGTCACGATCGTGACCCTCCACAGGACTGAGAACTGGAGCAAAGTCACGATCGTGACCCCTGTGTCACGATCGTGATGCGGACACGGACGACCCATTAATTGAAGATTTGATCCGAGATTTTATTAGTTATTTCCACATCTTTTGATTTATTTGCATTTATTTTTATTCCCTTTTATTAGAGACTATATAAGCATTAGGAAATTAGGTTTGATGGATCTTTACTTCATTATTCATTCACACTTTCATTTACATAGAATTCAGCAGCAGCCAAGAGAAAGCTTCCACCTTTGTTCAACTTTCACTATCTTCCCTGGTTTGTTTCCCCATCATTCATCCATATGTATTCATTGCTTTCGATGGCTATGTCTGGCTAAGTTCATTATAGTTCACTCTTTAGGCTGAAGCCATTGTTCTAGGTTTGTTGTGACAACTCTATACGCTTATGTTCTAAGTTTAATTTCATGATTGTTTTATAATCTCTTGTGCTTTATTAGTATCATTGATTGATCATGATTTTATCTAGGTTGCAAACTAGGTTACTTATTATCCATCATTTTGCTAGGCTTGATAATTCGATTTGAAAAGTCTTGTCTTTAGGTAGCGAGCAGAATTTGCACAGACTATTTGCGAGTGCTTATTGTGTAGAGATTATAAACCTGTGTCGAGTATCGGCGATTTTCCAATGGTATTGCATAGGCCTACTTATCTTTGATCTTTATGTTGTTGTGCTTTCGAATATTGGGATTTCCTTGGTTATTGCATAATAAGGGTCTCTAGGACTACTTGGACTAGTTGCTATTTATGAACAAAGAGTAGGACGACCGGATTAACCAATTCACAATTTAATTTAGTAGAATTCGATGATCAACATTCCAATTGAATAATGCGCTACTGCTAGAAGGAGTGAGCTTCATACCCATAACTGTTTACAACCCAACCAATATTGCTTTTATATTTGCTTAATTACTGAGTTATTAAGATCACATACAAACCCCCCTAATTTTTACTACTTGGTAGCATCATAGGAAATAAACTATCGTTCTGGCTGTCTTGGGATCGAACCCTGCTTACCACTTTACTAGTGGATTCGTTAGTTGGGTATCTTTGATAGGCACAACGACTTTTAGCCTTCATCAAACGTACTAAATGCCGCTAATCATACCCCCACATTTGAACTATTGCTCGTCCTTGAGTAATCTGTAGCTAACTCTTGCCGGGCTCAATGAGTACGAAAGGCACAATCGGAGTGGTCATAGATCAACCTCTAGCTCATGGTACCTAGAATGATAGAAAAACGGGCCTAGTTTCCAACTCTAGAAAATTTCGAAAAATAAAGCAACTACTTAAGACTCAAAAACATACTTTAAAACAAAATTGGCATCAATTATTCCCCCACACTTGAACTATGCTATCCTATGCAAATGCATTAACTAAGAGTCTCTAGACTATGTCAAAAATGTTTCTATGCAAGTATTCTACAAAAGAAGATAAAACAAGATCAACAATAGGACACATTCTCAAGTGACATGCTCAAATCCATGAAGAGAATGCAAAAGCTCCCACACCACTGAAAGCAAAATAAACCAAGTCTTAACTCCAATAAGTCCAATTGTATTCTTCTAATTTCCCTTTTCATCGTACTCACACAATTACTATTTTCTTTAGGTAGAACCCGTCCATCTTATGGTCCAGACTAGAATGAAACTCTTTTCTTAATGGGCCTTTGGAGGATCAATCCCTTGGCTCTATTTCATACCTCGGGCATCGCATGCTCTTCAGACTTTCTTTCATTTAAATCTCACTACCTTATTTCTTTCTTTATAATTTTTAATTTTCCATTGCAAGGAAGGACGGGAACGAAACTCTCAAATCAATATGGTAAAAATTAGAGAAAAGAGGGTAATCATGCAAACTTGGTTTTGAACCTAGTGCATCCTAATCATAAACTACTTGCTCGATTCAAGGTCCTAAGTTGATCAATCATATCATCATTATATCTAGTTGCATTATTAACATGAATGGCATAGTAGAAAGACTCAAAATCAAAAAACCATAGTAGAAGTCCACAGAGAATCAAGGAGGGGGAATTCATGATAGTCGAGTCTATAAAATTTAAAAATTCTTAAAATTCAACTTAATTAGATAGATGAGATACTTCCATACCCCCACATTTAAACTACGTAGTGTCCCCATTGTGAGATAAAGACAAAGGTAAAAAGAAGAGTGAAATCAGAGAAAATACCTCATAAACGGGTTGCCTCCCGGTCAGAGCCTTTGTTTAACGTCGTTGGCTTGACAGATTTCCTTCTCATCCTGGTTCGGGCTCCTCGTGGCCCTCTTTATCCATAGAACCTTCCATCCTTTGATACGGTTTACATCCTAACCTTATTCGTGCGGCTCGGTCCAGCCAAATTCCTCTCCTTCTCATCAGTCCCGAGTATTCCTCGGCTCAGCATTCCTCGGCTCAAACTACCTCCGATTCTCATCTAGCTGCGGCCCAGGATTGTACTCGCCAAAAGGTAGTTGCGGCGGAAGTGTGTAACGAATGCGTGGGCGCGCATCGGAGGGCACGTGCGCGTCTCGGATTCCGGAAAAATCCCCGTCAAATCAAGATCGCACGAGTAAGGGGCGTGTTCGCGCCTATCCTCAGTACGTGGGCCACGATCACGCCAAGAGTATGCGCGGTCGCGCCTGTCTCCAGAAACAGGGGCGCGAGCACGCTCAAAGTAGGCGCAGGTGCACAAGGCTTCTCAGCGGTTTCACGCGCCTTCTTTGCAGCTGCTTGGGGAGCTTCTTCATTTTCTCTGAGGTAGGTATCGGTTGGGTTGTCGACCTCAGTATCCTTCTGTTCCATATACTCCTCATTTGAGCTCTCTTCGGTACTTGCGGGTGTGGCGTTGGTGCTCAGGCTCGTCTTTCTTCCCACTTGGCCATCGCCTCCATCATGCGCTTGACTTGCTTGTTCATGAACCTTGTGGTGGTCTGCGATTCATCAATGAACATCCACGTATTATCCTCATGTGCTCTAGTGGTGCTCTCGAGGAGTTTAATCAAGACCTGCATCAAGGTCCTCGTAGAAGTCTCCGGGTCGGGGTAGGGCCTACACCATTGTTGCGCTGGATATGGATGCTGCTGCATGGGATGGTAGTACCTTTGTTGCTCGGTTTCCCTTGCAATGGCTCTCTCGGCCTCCTTTGCAGCCTCAATCTTTGCGACTCTCGCAGCCTCCTCCTCGGCTCTCCTCTTGTTAGAACTCTCTTGAAGCTCATTCATCTTGGCCTCTAGTTCCTCCATCTCTTTTCCTACCTCCGCGATCCGCTCCAACCTGGCTTTATGGATGCCGGAACACATCAGTAACGAGGGTGCTGACCTTGTAGACGGTCCGCACCAAAGTTAATCAATTTGCAAAAACAAGACAAGGAAACTAGATTCCCCGGCAACGGCGCCAATTTGACGAAGGGCTGTCGCAAGCCCTTATCAAAGTAATCCTTTTCTTACTTCTCTATCGGTGTAGAGTGTCAAGTAGGAGTCAAATCCCACAGGGGGTCTATGCATCTGATCTTATGTTTGCAAAGCAATTAACTTAATAGTAAACAATGGGAGAAAAGGGGGAAATATGATTGGTTGATTAAGAAAACTAATAAAAGCAAACACTTTATTCTCCTAAGCATCTACCTACGAAGTTATGGGTTTGATCGTCTATTTCCGATTTCAATTGGGTTCAATCTCTTTATTATATGCTAAGTTTGTCCTAATCCATGTACTAATATTGCTAGTTAGGTCAAGTAGTTCTAATAGCATTTTACCTACCAATCTAGCCATGAAACTTTCAAGACTATATCCTAGGCAACATTAAGTTCATGAATAGATAGGAAAGTGTATTACCCTTGGCGCCTACACCTTATTAATCTCCCCATCCTACAAGTCCAACTAGTCCAAGTAGAGATTTGTGGCACTAAGTAGGCTAGGTTCTCCAACTAGGATAAACCAGGCCCTGACTATATGAAAGAAATATGTAAACCCAGGTAGCTAAGCCAGATAAATACATCACAATCAATGAATGATACAAACAACAGATTAAAACAAAGCAATAGCATATTTAGTAGAACCATAAGAGAAAATCTACGAACTCATACCTCCGCAGGCCTCATCCCGGAGAACAAAGCCTGGGATATTACTCTCTCCTCATCCTAACAAAGCTAATAAATTATTCTCTAGAAAATATAGTGATTACGGAGGAGGTAAATCTCTCCCTATAAATAAGAAAACAAAACCCTAGAATAGAGTATGTGGAAACCTAGCCCGTACCTATACAAAATCTAGGTAAAGGAGCCGATTTAAGCCCACGAATTAGGACTTCACGCGGCGCTGAAAGTAACAAAGGCGCAGGTGCGTTTCTGTCGACGAGATCGCGCCATCCTCAGTAGCTGGGGGCGCGGGTGCATCTTGTGAGGGGCGATCACGCCACTGGGCTATTGCCTTGGCTTGGCCACACGAGCTTCGGCGCAGTCGCGCCCAGGGCAATTTGCCCCCCTTTTGCTTCTCTTCTTGGCCCGTGCTTACTCTCCGCCTTCTGCATCTTCTCCCTTGTGCATGTAATCCTCGTATTAGACACTTTGCTCCACAAAGTCGGGGTCACGGCCATATGCTCCGTTTCTGGCCTTTTACACATGTTGATGCTAATTACCACTCTTTATGATGTACTAAATGCCTCAAACCAATGACCTTAGTCAAGGGTGGTCATCCTAGAACTAGATTTAGATGCAAATAAGGTAGTCTGTTCAAGTGCTTAATGAAGACGTACACCACTTTGTCTTTTGTCCTACAATGAGTTAGCTCAATATTCTTCGTTTCCACATGATCAAGTAGCAAATGATGCCTTACGTTGATATGCTTGGTTCTCGAGTGGTGGACTGGTTGCTTAGAGACATTAATAGCACTAGTATTATCACACTTTATCTTAAGAGGTCTAAGCATGACTCCAAAGTCCACTAGCTACGGGACAAGAGTTGAGAAGCACAAGCTGCGACAACGATATAATCTACCTCCGTGGTGGATAGAGCTATTGAGTTCTACTTCCTTGAAACCCATTATACTAAACAAGGACATAGATATTGGGTCATCCCTCACGTGGTATCCTGTGTAGTCTACATCTATGAAGCCAATGACCAAGATATCTCCACCTTTTAGTTACCACAAGATAAGTTGTTGGTGCCCTTGAGGTAACGTAAGATGCGCTTGATGTTGGTGACGTGGCTTGCTCTTGGGTCACTCTATTAGTTTGATCTTGCTCAGACTAATCGCTTCCTTTGTTTTGATGATGATAAACACTTCATTTAATCTATCTTGTGTTTTCTAAGTTCTATAGGAATAGCATAAGAAGCCAAGAGAGTCACGTTGACCAAGCGAATAAGCTAGAGACTAGCTTTGAGCCTTGCGAAGATAGAAGAAATAGCAAAGGCAGTCTCAATCAACTCTAAAGTCAAGAATCACAAATCCAAGAGTGAAGACGTGAAGAGATTTGAAGACCTTGGATTAGCAGATAGACGAAGAGAGTCACTGCCGGCTACTATATCCAATACTTCAAAGAAAGAAGAAACGAAGTGAAAGATGTCTGCCCAGGTGGCTTAGGCTGCACCAACGTGTAGATTATTTGTGCCAGATGATGGGTAAGACGTGAAGCTCAGGATAGGCGAATGTGTTTTTACCTATGGAGAGTGAGGAGTGTGGATCACTAGCATGGTCAAGTTGAAGCGGTGTGGTGTGGAAGCGGATCACCAGCGTGGTAGAAGTTTGTTACAAGTTTGTTGCTCAAGAAAAACAAGAAATATATGGAGTTTCTATCCGGAGTATAGTCACACGGATTGCCATGGTGGCAATCTTCATTTTTACAATATTGTATAGAGTTTTCTAAGTTGGGTACGAAGTTTAGGATTTCAATAAATTGGTGTGATAGTTGAATGTATTCGCACAAGCTTGGTAAACCTCGAGAGGGAGAGAAATTCTAGCTAGAACAAACACAACATGATTGTGAAAGCCTGGGAGTTAGTAGGATGAGTGTCTTGGAAGGATACAAGAGACCGAAAGCTGGGAGGTTAGTAGGATTGAGTGTTTGGGGCATAGCTGGTGATCTCTGAGGGAGCAAGTGTCGTCTTTACAACTAGAGCGCGCAAACGTTGTATGTGAGCTGAATGTGAGTGTAGTGACTTGAGAGTTATAAGGCCTTGTAATTATTTGTTCATTATATTCAATATAGTGGTGAGTTTCATACCGGGCATGTATTATTGCCAAGGATTCTCACCGTAACAAAGTCTCTTTGTGCATATTGAGTTGAATCTTTCATCTAACAATATAAAGATTCATATTGTGGGTTTTCCTTGTTATTCGACAACTATAGCATACTCGTACTAGCGTGCAGTGCTTATTCAAAGGGAAAAAACTTGCTCAAAGTGTTTTTAACTTCCGCATTTTCTAAACACTGAAAGTAGTCAATCGAGCTACTCTTCTCTAAGAGTTAGTCGATTCTAAGCTACTCTATGAAGGTTTCAACAAGCGAATCATTCATATCTATACTCCCTTTGTAGCTAGTTTTTGGATACTATCTTTGTAGCTTTTATTCATAGGTTATATAGTAAGTGTAATGTTAACATACATATCTTGTTACACTAGGTTTATATCTCGATCCTACCCCTTGTCAAACCCACAATTGGTATCAGAGCACGGGATGCTCATATACGCTAACTAACACTCGCTACTATATCTCTCTCTCTATTCTTGTGAATCATGAAAAACAATGAATATGCTACCATGATGAGACTTGTCTAGAAGTATTTCGTTGAACAAAGCAATCCCAACAAAATTAAACAGCTGGCTAAACAACAAAAGAAAGCCAAAGGTGTTCGAAAACATGATGCACGCTCCCTCCCTCACTCAAGCTCGTCCAACCTTATGGCAGTAGAAGGAATAGGCACACAGGTCAACATAGAAGATAAAGGTAAGAGTAAGTGGTATATCGACAACGGGTGCTCTTGTCATATGACAGGGGACTCCTCTCTTCTACTCTCGATTCATGCTTAAAATGGAGGAACTATATCCTTTGGAGATATGAAACATGGTAAGATCATTGGTATTGGTAGCGCTCATCTCGCTAATGCTATTAAAGTCCATAATGTTAACCTTGTTAATAATCTCAAATTTAACCTCGTAAGTGTAGCTCAGCTGTGTGACCAAGGGGGGAAAAGAGGTTACATTCAACACAATGGCTTGTGTTGTTAAGAGTGCTAACCAGGAAATTCACTTAAAAGGAAAGCAGATTGGTAACACTTACCTGTTTGATCATGAATTTTCCCCAGCTAGAAAGATGTGCCTTGCCACACTCCAGGAGCAGTCCAATATTTGGCACCAACTATTGAGACATGCTAGCTTTTACTTGCTACACAAGCTCGAGTCTAAAGGTCTTGTGCGAGGTCTTCCACGGATTCAGCCAGAGTCAATGACCTCTTGCACAGAATGCTCCAAATCCAAAGGAACAAGATGTTCTTTCCCTCAGAAAAAGGTAGTGTCCACCAAAGCGCCTCTTGAACTTATACATATGGATTTGTTCGGACCTATGCGAACACAGAGTAAGGGAGGTAATCGATACATCTTTGTTATTATTGATGATTTTTCTCGTTTCACCTAGACTCTCTTCCTAAAGAGTAAGGATCAAGCAATTGGTGCTTTTCATGAACTAACTATTCTTTTTGAAAGGAATCTAGGACTCCCTATTCGAAGGATTTGCTTAGACAATGGGACTTAATTTAAGAATAAGGAGTTCCTCTCATTTTGTACAAATAAAGGACTTGAGCATAATTTTCTTCTCCTTATACTGTAGAAAAAAATGGTGCGGTTAAACATAAAAATAGAACTCTAGAAGAATTAGTTAGAACAATGCTATTATTAAGCGGTTTGCCATCTAGCTATTCGGCTCATGATGTGAGCACAACTAGTTACATTATTAACCGTGCTATGCTTAGACCATTGCTCTATAAGACTCCCTATGAACTGCTTAAAGGATGAACACCTAATATTTCACATTTAATGGTGTTCGGGTGGTAGTGTTTTGTTCACAATAATGTGAGGGACTCTTTGGGGATGTTGGATGCTAGAAGTGATGAGGTTGTCTTCTTAGGTTATGCGCCAACAACCAAAGCATACATGGTTCTCAGAAAGTAAACCATGAGGATTTAATATAGCATTCATGTTAGGTTCGATGAGAGGCCTATTGATTCTAGCGTAGTCATGAGTAAAGATCCGTTTATCAAGGTTAGTCAATCTCTATATCCTATCTCGTCTTCTTCTTTTCCTCCTTCTATGGATCCAGGTTCAGGTAGAGAAGATGAAGAAGATGGTTATATTGATCTTCCTTCAAGAAATAATGTCTTTCCAATAGTCCCTGAAGGAGTAGCGAGTCCAGCAAGTCCCGAGCAAGTCCAGCGAGTCCAGCAAGTCCCGCATGCAGTCCCGCGAGTCTAGAATCACCTTCTATAGACATATCTAATAAGACTGCCTTTCCAGCGACTCTACAAGATCTTCAAGCGAGTCTAGGATACAAAGCTGAAAGCTCGCATGGAACTCAAAGAAAGACCACTATTCTCACTCTTCTTGATTCTACTCAAATTAAAGTGAGAAACTATCAACAAATGAAGGATCATCTAGTAACCAACATTATATCCTCATTTGATTCAGGTACGCAGACTCGCTCTAGATCTGAATGTCATTATTCTAGCTGCGACTTTGTCTCGCTTCAGGAAACCAAAATATCAATCAAGCGCTTCTTGATCCGGATTGGGTGATCGCGACGCACGAAGAGCTAGTAGAATTTAAGTGAAATGAGGTATGGCGACTCGTACATAAACTAGCAAACAGAGCTGTCATAGGTACTTGCTTGGTGTACAGAAATAAGGTAGATGATGTTGGAGAGCTGGTGCGAAATAAAGCAAGACTGGTGGCTCAAGGATATAGTCAACATGAAGGTATTGAATATGATGAAACATATGCACCTGTTGCTAGACTTGAAGCTATTGGTCTATTAATTGCTTATTCGGCCCATAAGGAATTTAAGCTATTCCAAATGGACGTAAAGACTGCCTTCCTCAATGGTAAATTGAAAGAGGAAGTGTATGTTAAGCAACAACCCGGGTTTGAAGATCTAGATCATGTAGAGCATGTTTTGTGATAGATAAGTTACTCTATGGATTGAAACAAGCTCCTCGTGCTTGGTATCAGTGTTTATCAGACTATCTCCTACAAAATAATTATAAGAGAGGTCATGTTGATAGGACCTTTTTCATTAGAGAGGTGAAAGGAGATGTGCTAATTGTCCAAATTTATGTTCTTGTCATTATTTTTTGTTCGACTAACCTGCAACTAGTTGAGGATTTCAAGAACATAATGAGCTCAAAGCTTAGAATGAGCATGACAGATGAGCTCACTTTCTTCCTAGGACTGCAGGTTAATCAACTCAAAATAATATTCATATCCAGTAACAGAAGTATATTAAGGAGCTCCTAAAGAAGTATGACATGGAAGATTGAAAGCCGCTGCCAAACCCTTTTTCAACCACAACTAAGCTGGATGTTGGCTTTAATCAAGCCAAAATCGATGCTACTCTTTACAGGAGAATGGTAGGGTCTCTCATGTATCTCACTGCATCTAGACCTGATATATTATTTTTAGTTGGAGTATGTGCCCGTGCTCAATCAGACCCAAGGGCTTCACATTATCAAAATGTTCAGCGATTCTTCCGGTACTTAAAAGGGAGTCCAGACTTGCGTCTCTGGTATCCCAGCGGTGGTAATTCCTATCAATTATACCATTTCTCCACTCGATGTAAGTTCCTTCATACTGGCTATGTTTAAGCATTTTATTTTATCTTTGGGAACTTAGGATGAGGTGCGCTTTCATGATTTTTTCTTGTTAACTTGCTATATCTAAACAAGAAATTACTTGCTTGATGAGTATATTAATGCAAGCATGTTCCTATCTTCTATATAATTGCATGCTCTTCTTTACCTCTCATGAAAGTGGTGATCGTCTTCTTGCTTATTAAATGCCTAAGAAATTATCCACTTCTAAGTGTCCCTAAGCATGACTTTAATGCTTGCTTCATGATTCCCTTGATATATCTCCAGACAAGAAGTATACATTATTGTGACAAAAATCTAGTATCCCTTATATGTGCATTCTTAATACATGCTATATTTGAATGGGAGTGACCTCCTTATATGTGCATTATATCCCCTATTTTTGCGCTTTGAAGTTCATGATTAAGCGACTGTATCACATCTCAAGTATGATTGAACTTCTCTCAGTATAAGTAACTAAGTGCCAATGGTTAACGCAAGTGAAGGATGACTGCCTCGAATTCAGCACAACTATCTAAATCAAGTGCTAATCAGGCGAGGTGAATTATGAAGTCTACACATTACATCCATAACTTGTCCAGTCTCACTTCACATATATTAGCTCAAGACCAGTGCAAAGCCAATCTTTATCATTTTGGCACTGAGACAAGAGAAGTCCCTCCAAGAAGAAATCAAGTATATTGGTATAGCTGGTGAACATACTGAGATGAAGGTGATTTGAGTTGATACTCCTACTTGCTTTCTGAATTCTCTTTGCTTTACTGTGTGATAGACTCGCTAAGGTTCTAGCGACAAAAGGGGTGAGGAATACTATCTTGCTTGCATTCTCTTTGCATGATTATGCTTGTTATATGAGTTAAGCGTGACTGGAAACCTTATTCTTAGTTCTCTTTGATGAATTACATATTCCTTCTCGATGATGCCAAATGGGGGAAGAAGAACTGTTTGGGCAGGTTAAGGACTGAGGTAGAATAACCTTTCCGTTGTCGCAATTGGGCATAATTTAGACCAGCTTGGTCTAAGGGGGAATAAAGGTACAAGGGCTATGTGGCTTTAGCGAGATTTTTAAGAAGATTTGGTCAATCTATTGAGTATCAGTTTAAGCTTAATTGTATATCTTATAGCTTAACTGAGTACGTTTTGAAATCTATGTGCTTCATTGTATATCTATTGAGTTAGTTTAAGCTTGCTCAGACTAATCGCTTCGTTCGTTATGCCGATGATAAACACTTCATTTAATCTATCTTGTGTTTTCTAAGTTCTACAGAGTAGCTTAAGAAGCCAAGAGAGTCGCTTTGACCAAGCGAATAAGCTAGAGACTTGTTTGAGCCTTGCAAAGATAGAAGAAATAGCAAAGACAGTCTCAATCAACTCTAAAGTCAAGAATCACAAATCCAATAGTGAAGACGTGAAGAGAGTTGAAGACCTTGGATTAGCAGAGAGATGAAGAGAGTCACTGCCGGCTAGTGTATCAAGTACTTCAACGAAAGAAGAAACAAAATGAAGGACGTCTACCCATGTGGCTTAGGATGCACCAACATATAGAGTATTTGTGGCAGATGATGGGAAATATGTGAAGCTCAGGATAGGAGAATGTGTTTCTACCTATTGAGGCTGAGGAGCGTGGACAAGTTGAAGCTGTGTGGTGTGGAAGCGGATCGCTAGCGTGGCAGAAGTTTGTTACAAGTTTGTTGATCAAGAAAAAGAAGAAATATGTGGAGGTGCTATCCGGAGTATAGTCACACTGATCGCCAAAGTGGCAATCTTGTTTATTACAATATTTTATAGAGTTTTCTAACTTGGGGAAGATGTTTAGGATTTCTATAAATAGGTGTAATAGTTGTTTGTATTCGCATGAGCTTGGGAAACCTCTAGAGGGAGAGAAGGTCTAACTTGCACAAACAAAACATGATCATGAAAGCCTGAGAGTTAATAGGGTGAGTGTCCTGGAGGGATACAAAAAACGGAAAGCTGGGAGGTTAGTAGGATTGAGTGTTTGGGGCATAGCAGGTGATCTCTAAGGGAGTGAGTGTCGTCTTTTCAACTTGAGAGCGCAAACGTTATAAGCGAGCTTAACGCAATTGTAATGACCTGAGAGTTATAATGCCTTGTATTTCTTTGTTCATTATATTCAGTATAGTGGTGAATTTCATCCCGGGCATGTATTATTACCAAGGGTTCTCACCTTAACAAAGTCTCTCTGTGCATATTGAGCTGAATCTTTCATCTAACAATCTACGATTCATATTGTGGTTTTCCTTTGTTATTCCGCAACTATAGCATACTCACTTTCTAGCATGCAATGCTTATTCAATGGGAAAAGACTAGCTTAAAGTGTTTTTAACTTCCGCATTTTCTAAATACTGAAGCTAGTCAATCGAGCTACACTTCTCTAAGAGTTCGTCAATTCATAGCAACTCTATAAATGTTTTCAACAAGCGAATCATTCTTATCTATACCCGCTTTGTTGAGAGCTAGTCTCTGTAACTAGCTTTGTAGATTATAATCATACATTATAGAGTAAGTGTAACGTTAACATAGATATCTTTTTACACTAGCTTTTTATCTCGATTCTCCCCGTCGTTAAACCAACAATTGGTATCAGAGTACATGTTGCTTGTATGCACCAACTAGCACTCGCTACTATATATATATCTCTATTATTGTGAATAATGAAAGACAGGGAATATGATACCATGATGAGACTTGTCAAGAAGTATTTCAAAGAACAAAGAAATCCCAACAAAATGAAACAACCGACTAAACAAAAAAAGAATGCCAAAGGTGTTCTAAAATATGAATCACGCTCTCTCTCTCAATCAAGCTCGTCCTACCTTATGGTAGCAGAAGGGCAAGGCACACAGGTCAACATAGAAGATGAAGGTAAGAGTAGGTGTTATATCGACAGCGGGTACTCTTGTTATATGATAGGGGAATCCTCTCTTCTAATCTCACTTCATGCTAAAAAGGGAGGAAATGTATTCTTTGGAGATAAGAAATAGGGTAAGATCATTGGTAGTGGTAGCGCTTAGCTCACTAATGCTATCAAAGTGCATAATGTAAACCCTGTTGATAATCTCAAATTTAACCTCCTTGGTGTAGCTTAGCTATGTGACCAATGGGGAAATGAGGTTATATTCAACACAATGGCTTGTGTTGTTAAAAATGCTAACCAAGAAATTCTCTTAAAAGGAATGCGGGTTGGTAACACTTACCTGTTTGATCATGAATTTTCCCCAACTAGACAGATGTGTGTTGCCACACTCCAGGATCTTTGGCACCAACGATTGGGGCATGCTAGCTTGTACTTGCTACACAAACTCCAATCTAAAGGTCTTGTGCGAGGTCTTCCCCGGACCCAGCCAGAGGAAATGACTACTTAAGCAGAATACTCCAAATCCAAAGGAACCAGATGTTCTTTCCCTGAGAAAAAGGTAGTGTCCACCAAAGCGCCTCTTGAACTTATACACATGGATTTGTGCGGACCTATGCGAACACAAAGTAAGGGAGGTAATTGATACATCTTTTCTCTTGTTGATGATATTTCTCGTTTCACCTGGACTCTCTTCCTAAAGAGTAAGGATCAAGCATTTGGTGCTTTTCATGAACTAGCTACTCTTTTGGGAAGGAATCTAGGACTCCCTATTCAAACGATTCACTTAGACAATGAGACTGAATTTAAGAATAAGGAGTTCCTCTCATTTTATAGAAGTAAAGGAATTGAGCATAATTTCTCTATTGGTTATACTCCGTAAAAAAATGGTGTGGTTGAACGTAAAAATAGAAATCTGGAAGAAATGGCTAGAACAATGCTATTATCAAGCGGGTTTGCCATCTAGCTATTGGGCTCAAGCTGGGAGCACAACTAGTTACATTATTAACCGTGCAATGCTTAGACCCTTGCTTGATAAGACTCTCTATGAACTGCTTAAAGGATGAACACCTGATATTTCACATGTAATGGTGTTCGGATGCAAGTGTTTTGTTCATAATAATGGCATGGACTCTTTGGGGAAGTTTGATTCCAGGACTGATGAGGATGTCTTCTTAGGTTATGTGCCAAAAACTTGATACCGCTAAACCTACCCACAACCGTATGGGATCAATCGTAGCTTTTCAAGTGTCGTTCCCACGACGACAAAGTAGTATCTTTTGTAACTAAACTAGTAAGCTAAGTCGTAATAAGGGAATGTGGTGATTATGCTACGGAAACTAGAAAACACAACTTTTTGAAGAATATGTGAATGAGAAATATCTAGGATCAAGGATCACCACAACAACTCCTTGGTAGATTACAAGATGCGTTTATCAAATAATAGCAAGGACATTGTTTGACGGTAAGCAATCAAATATATCTACTAATTCCTTTCAGAAAATAGTAGACGTATCTAAACTCCAACTAACATCACTGTCGTGCAAAGTTAATCAAGCATAGACTAATAGGAACTTAGAAACTAGAACTAGACCGGGTTAACATCCACTTTCGTACTCAATTAAGTCCAACCTAACTTAGGTTTCTATGGTTACTTATATATCCACAAGAACAAACAAGTCTATTCGGGTTCAATTCTAGGTAATCCAACATAAACAATCTCCTTTCAGACTCATGCCATGTCTAATTGATATATGTATCTCCTTTCAGACTCAAACTAATAGAATTCTAATTGATAATCTCAATCTCAATAAAAACCCTAGAATGAAATCAAACAAGAATCCATGCTTTCAAAGACAAACATAAGAATAAAATCTACCAATTCAATGATGGGATCACCCCAATCCTAGAAATATGGATTTAGCTATGCATAATGGGAGAAACAATCAAAAACATCATAAGAATAGAGAAATTCATAGATCTAGATGAGAATAAGAGAAATACTTGATTCAATCTAGAGAAGAACACTCCCAATCTTGAGAAATCTTCAATAATTTCCCAGTGTTTCAAACTAGGTGTTCTCTGCACTCAATGGCATTAATAACATCAAGACCCCTGGCCCTGATGGATTTGGAAGCAAGTTCTTCAAGGACTCTTGGAAAATCATCCATGCTGATCTCACAAATGCTATTACTGATTTCTTTAGAAGAACAAGACTACTGAGGCAATTTAATGCTACTTTCATTGCTCTCATCCCCAAGGTGGACAAGCCCTTCATGATCAAAGAGTACAGACCCACAACATGCTGTAACACAGTCCAGAAAATTATTTCTAAGGTGCTGGTGGGCAGAATTAGACCTTATCTTAGTGATATTATATCCCCTTCTCGAGTGCCTTTATTCCGGGTAGGAAACTCTCTGATAATGTGGCGGTGGCCAAGGATTTGATTCAACATTATGATTCCAACTACATATCTCCCAGGTGCATGATTCAACTTGACTTACAGAAGGTTATGACTATGTTAGCTGGGATTTGTTGGAGGCCACTCTCAACTACTTTAATTTTCCTAGATAGCTGGTCATGTGGATTATGGAATGTGTTTCCTCTCCCTCTTATTCCATTCTTATTAATGGAGACGCTAAAGGGTTTTTCAAGGGTAGGAGAGGCCTGAGGAAAGGAGATCCACTTCTCCTTACCTCTTTGTTCTGATAATGGAAGTCTTTCACAGAAGAATGCCTAGACTTAGTAAGAGTGCTGGTTTCCTCTTCCATCAAAAGTGTAAACAACTAAAGCTTATTGACCTCTCTTTTGCTGATGATCTCCTTCTATTTTGCAAGCCACATATGATTTACTCTTAAACTTATCAAAGCAGAATTGATTTCCTTTGCTTCTGAATCTGGGCTTAAGGCCAATGCTGATAAGACTTTCATGTTCTTTTGTGGTGTGACTAGCCTTGATAGAAGGGCTAAGGCTGAGTTCATGGGTTTTCAGATTGGTCAGTTTCCTACCAGGTATTTGGGTGTTCCTCTCCACTCAAGGAAACTTAAGAAGGGAGATTTTAAACCACCGATTGATAGGCTTCAAAGTATCATTAGCGGTAGACTTACTAGGAAGTTATCCTATGCTGGTAAACAACAGGTTATTATTGCTATCTTGGAGAAGGTTTTTGGCTTCTGGATGAAAGTGCTTGAATTTCCAAAGTCTGTACTAAACCAAATCAATAGTCTTTGTAGATCCTATTTCTGGTCTTGGGGCATTGGATCTAAGAGATCTCTAGTGGCTTGGAGCAAGGTGTGTAGAAGTAAGGGGGAGGGTGGCCTTAACTTTAAAGAGTCCTCTCTTGGAATCAGACTATGTTATTTAAGTTGTTGGTTGATTTGATGTCTGTCAGGGTCAGTATCTGGACTCTATGGGCGAGAAAGAATCTGTTGAAGGGCCAACCTTGTAAATCTGTGTGGACTATGGCCTCCAAACCACACTTTTCTGCTATTTGGCGTGATGTGCTTACTATCATAAGTGTTCTTTTACTTGGGAAATTGCCAGGCTGTTGTTCTTGTTAATGACTGGTGCTCTGCCTCTACTAAGGTAAAGACTGTTGATTTCTATGACTTAATTCAGCCTCCTAGACCTTGCATTTCCTGGTGTGATGTCATATGGGAGGGTGCCCATCCTAGGAAGTGGTCTATACTCTGTTGGCTTGCCACCAGAAACAGATTACCTACTGCCTCCAAGCTTGCTAGATGGCACTTGGTGACTTCTGATATATGTGTGTTATTCAGGCAGGATGTGGAGACAGAACAACATCTATTGTTCTTATGCCCGGTTACCCAGCAGATCCTGAGAGGTGTACTCAACTGGCAGGGTGTACAATGCTCTAAGGATTCTCTCATTGATTGGTGGTTTTTGTTTGGACAGTGTAATAGAAGAAATAAAAACATCTACAAGGTGAAGTTGATGGCAGTGAAGGGCGTGATTTATTTCACTTGGAAGCTTAGAAATGACATTATTTTCAATTCTAAAGTGTTGAACATTGGTAATGTTATTGGAGATATTATCTCTTATTGTAAGTTTAGAGATTTACATAAGATTAAGACTAATACTAGAAGGGGTTTAGCTATGGTTAGGAGATTAGCAAACTAAGGTTGTAATGATGTAATGTGTTGGTGGAAGTTCTTAATATTATTATTTACCATTTGGCGGAAAGAGAGATAGAGAGGGAGGTGGATAGATCGCCTCTAAACATGGTCTAAAAACCCTTTTTATAACTCTCCAAAAGGTCATCTAAAAGTAACCCCCAAAGAAGTCCAAGAGTTCCAAAGCAAAACATAAGTTTTCGGAAGAGGAGTCCCGCTACTCGGCCCGGTACTCGGCCGAGAAGTGGGGCGAGTAAGCCTCTGAGACAGAAGCAATGGGTGGATACTCGGCCTCATACTTGGCGGAGTATCTACCCGAGTATCCCTCTGGGGTGGCTACTCAAACACTGCTCCGTTGGCTTACTCCCGTCCTTCCTTGAGCCCTTCTTCCTTAGGTTCCCGCATTGCTTATTCTTTGACATCGAACACCATTCCATGGATGCTTATGATCTCCAATAATAATGCCTCCAAATCACCTGTAATCATCAAACAAGAGAGTAGATACCAACTCTACGAATAAAACTATGAAAATAAGATAAAACAAGACTAGAAAGACGCAAAACGACTCTACTAAGACGAAATCAACATGAACTAAACTACACTAAAATGCATGCTATCAAATTCCCCCAAGCTTGAACCTTGCTTGTCGCAAACAAGCACACATCAATGAATCAAAGTAATATACAAAATATGTATCTATCCAAGTGACATATGATTGACAATAACTACATATCAAAAAGAAAAAAAATCCCTTCCTAGTATGCTTCTCAATCAATGACAAATATATAAGTTCCTCAACTCTAGACCTCACCGAAATAATAGAACATGTCACTCACACTCATATATGTAGGTATGTGTTTCACTCAATGTTATATCTCAAGTTTGAATGTTAACTACCATAGGCTTGCAACCAAATCTAGATCTCCACTGCTAGGTAAAATGCAAAACACAATCATGAGACATACAAGGGATTGTAATGGGGCCAAGGTACTCTATAAGGCATGGATGAAATTTTTGTCCATGTGGTGCAAAATCTAGGAGATATGAACTTCATATGAAAACAACACCAACTCAATTGATATTATAATAAGTACAAATACACAACCCAACCCAAGATCTATCAATTGTTTATTTGTTGCTCCTTTTCTTTTCTTTCACTTATTTCCTCTTTTTTTGTTCTTTTTCTTTCATCTCTTTTTTTTGTATTTTCTTTCTTTGTAACGAAAAAGAAGGGAGCAAATTGGATATAAACAACAAGACAACGCTCTATAATCAAACATTGTTAACCACCCCATCATCTACCATTCCCCCAAGCTTATCTCACAACCACACAAAGTAAATACAAGTTCAATCCCCTAGATAGGTAGGATGTAAATATAATCTTGGATTACTTTTGTGGAGCTAACAAAGAAAGGCTATAAGGCTGAAAGGGCTACAAGAGAAGGATATCAAGTCAATGGTAGTCAAGGATAATATGGGCTCATAAGCCTGATCTTTCGATTCGTGCTTGTGAAATATGATCGGACCTGGAGAACGTGTGACGCTGGGTCGGAGTTTGGTGAACCAACTGGTCGCCTACTCAAAAGGTATGGCTTTGAGTTCTTCCTCTGCTTAGCCGTTGGGTTTACCCGCCGAAAAGAGTGGAACTCTGCTTTTCTCTACGGTCGTTTATTCTTACTTACCATTAAGAAGATCGAAGAAGATTGCACCTTGGTAACTGTAAGAGAGAGAGAAAAGAACTGGAAATGCATAGGAGTGGCCTATAGAACATAACATCTCAGCCAACTTCTTAGGGAAAGACTTCATCCACCATATACTCCTCCCTCAGCTCCGTGTCCGAGTCCAAGTTCGAATAAATAGAGTCACGATCATCAATATCGTCCACATCTTTAAGCGAATGTCTCAACCAAATGTGTTGCACTTTTAGTCCTATATGCAGTCTCAAAGAGATTTAGAAGCAATTCTAAAGATAACAAACAAAGAGTGTTCACTCATGAGAAATAAGAGGACTTTGCAAATGTAGTCCAAGAAAGGAAAACAAGCTCACTAGGACAATTATCTAGAGTTTCGGTTCTAATGTATCTTAATCAAAGTGCACATGCTCAGGTCAAAGTCAAAAGTGTGATCAATCATATCCTCATCATAATGCAATTGTAATATTAACAACTAAAGCATATTAAAAGGATTCAAAGTCAATGCACCATTATAAGAACTCACAAAGGAACATGCAGGGGAAAAGTGATAACCGACACAAAAACAAAAACAAAAAAAAAAAACAAACGAAAAATGCAATTCTAAACAACCTACATGCAATGCAAAATAGAAAATACTCCCCTCCCCCAAGCTTAAAACTAACATTGTCCCCAATGTATAATTAAAGAGCAAAAGGAAGAGAAGTACTCACAATGAACTACTCATGTGAAGGTGGTCGAGGAGGAGGTCGACCTTTGAGAGAAACTCTCCCCATATTAGGTAGACGGAGAAGATGGCCAACTATCCCCCGAATCAAGATCCTCCTTCAACCTCAAATTGGATGGAAGAGTCTTCAATTTCACTTTTGGTGCCTCTTGAGTCTCCTCCATGGGGGAGACGTCTTCACTAGGTAGGGTCTCAAATATGGTCTCATGCACCTCATTACCAGATTCAAATTCTAAGAGCACATCAGCAAGTAGCTCTAGATTGTCAGCTTCGTTCACACTCTCAGTCAAGCAATACTCCAACAGATCATCAATCAAAATGGCCATCAACGATTCTTGGGTTGCTTTTTCAACCACATCCAAGCTAGAAACATCATCTTCCAAAGCAGTCTGCTTCACAACCTTAGGAAGGTTGAATTCCATTTTCTCTTCCCCAATATTGAAGGAGAGAACACCCTGCTTCACATCAATAAGAGCACCCGCGGTAGGCTAGGAAGGGTCATCCCACTATTATTGGAATAGGAGAATCAGCGGGAATATCTAGGACAATGAAATAAATCAGGATGTAGAACTTGTCGATCTGGATAGGAATGTCCTCCAAAATACCAACCGGACGTGTTGTAGATCTATCGGCAATGAGTAAGGTCATCTTCACCGGTCTAGGATCTCCTAAATCAAGCTTCTTGCATATGGATAGAGGAATGATGCTCACACTAGCACCCAAATCACATAAAGCCTGGTAGGTACTCCCTCCATATCACCATAGGAACACTAAAGCTGCCCGGATCTTCAAGGTTAGGGGGCAACTTGTTTTGGATGATAGCGCTACAATCTTGGTTCAAATAAATGGTGTGGTATTCATCAAGGTTCCTCTTGTCGGATAGGATCTCCTTTAAAAACTTCACATAGGTTGGCATTTGCTTGAGAGCTTCGGTGAAGGGAATGTTGATGCAAAGTTTCTTCAAACACCTCCACAAATTTTCCAAATTGGTGTTCTAGCTGAGCTTGGGCTATCCTTTGTGGGAAAGGAAAAGGAGGCTTGTAAGGTGGTGGTGGAACATACTTCGGCTCTTCCTTCTCCTCTTTCTCTTGAAACTTAGCTTCCTCGGGATCATCAATAGCAACACCTTTCTTCTTAAGATCTACCACTTAGGATCTTCAAGTGGCCTTCCACTTCTCAAGGACACAACATTGATTTCCCCTCTTGGATTGGCCTCAGTTTGGCCTGGGAGTTGACCATGTGGCCTAGGAGTATTCTTGGCATATTGAGCATGCAAGCTATCATGACTATCCAGTTTCTTGTTTATAATCTGTACCTCCTTCATAATCAGTTGAAGTGTAGACTCATCAGATGGTTGAGAACGCTCTTGACTTTGTGGTGGAGGGGGACGTTGTTGGAAACCGGGAGGTTGTCTAGGTGCAACTTTATTCCCCCCCCCCAAGCTTGGTTTTCATTCCTCCAACCGGAGTTATATGAATTTGAGTATTGATCATTCCTAGGACCCCGATTGAAGTTGCTCATGTAGTTGGCCTCCCCTTGTGTCTCACCTTGAGCTCTGAATTGTTGGCATGATGAAATAGTATGGTCTCTCTCTCCACAAAACTGACAAACCACATTAGATGTACCTCGAGAGGATGAAGCAACCCCATACTCTTTGGATTTTTGAACCGCCAAATTAAGCCTCTTGATCTCTTGTTGCAAAGCATCAATCTGAGCTTAATGGTGTGTTTTAGCATTCACATCATACATCACAGCCGCTTTCTTAGGATGTGACCGAGCATCACAATAATAATGAGAATGTTGTGTGGTATCTTCGATCAAATTCCATGCTTCCTCAACATCCATTGACATTATTCTACCTCCAGCTGAAGCATCAATAATGAGTCTGGTAGAACTGTCAACTGCATTATAGAAGACGTGTAGCAAAGTCCACCTCTCTTGCCCATGATGAGCGCACAACATCAACAATTCCTTGAACCTTTCACAACCTTCATATAGAGACTCAGCATCTTTCATCTGGAAGGCTAAAATCTGATTTCTCATCTCGGCTGTCTTCTTCGGAGGAAAATATTTGGTGAGAAATACATTGGCTAACTCATCCCAAGTGGTAACGGAGCCAAGAGGTATGGCATTATACCAAGCATTTGCTATATCTCGTAGAGAGAACGAGAATGTGCGTAAGAAGAGTGAATCTTGACTCATTTCATGGATCTTCACCATATCCATAAGCTCAGTGAAAGTTGCCAAATGTAGGTGCGGATTCTCAGACGACAAACCCCCAAATTGATTTTGTTGTACCATGTTGATCAAGGAGGGTTTGAGCTCGAAGTTATGAGCGGTCACGGGAGGTCGAACCACACCTGAAACGTTCCCTCGATGATTAGGTGTCACATAGTCACCTAAAGTCATACATGGCTGATCCAGGGCATTAATTGGCTGATCTTGATTGCCATTCCCATCCATCTCTTGTTTAATAAGATCACGTTGTTGTCTCCTTCTCAAGTGAAAAGCACTCTCAGGTTCAGGATCAGAGTCGTTGAGATTATTAGCGCTTAGAACTCTTCTCATGAGAAAGTAACAAACCTGAGATCAAAGACAAGAGAAAAAAGGATCAAATAACACAAGAGACTCAGTCGAACCAGTTGCAGGATACAACTAATACTAGCTAATGTCCCCGACAACGGCGCCAAAAACTTGATAGGGCTAAACCTACCCATAAGCGTATGGGATCAATTGTAGCTTTTCAAGTGTCATTCCCACGAGGACAAAGTAGTATCTTTTCTAACTAAACTGTTAAGTTAAGTCGTAATAAGGGAATTTGGTGATTATGCTATGGAAACTAGAAAACACAACTTTTTGAAGAATATGTGAATGAGAAATATCTAGGATCAAGGATCACCACAACACTCCTTGGTAGATTACAAGATGCATTTATCAAATAATAGCAAGGACTTTGTTTGACGGTAAGCAATCAAATATATGTACTAATTCCTTTCAGACAATAGTAGACGTATATAAACTCCAACTAACAATCACTATCGTGCAAAGTTAATCAAGCATAGACAAATAGGCAATTAGAAACTAGAACTAGACCGGGTTAACATCCACTTTCGTGATCAATTAAGTCCAACCTAACCTAGGTTTCTATGATTACTTATATCTCCACAAGAACAAACAAGTCTATTCGGGTTCAATTCTAGGTAATCCAACATAAACAATCTCGTTTCAGACTAATGCCATGTCTAATTGAAACCTATAGGTATCTCCTTTTCGGACTCAACCTAATAGAATTCTAATTGATAATCTCAATCTCAATAAAAACCCTAGAATCAAATCAAACAAGAATCCATGCTTCAAAGACAAACACAAAAATAAAATCTACCAATTCATTGTTGGGATCACGCCAATCCTAGAAATATGGATTTAGCTATGTATAATGGGAGAAACAATCAAAAACATCATAAGAATAGAGAAACTCATAGATCTAGATGAGAATAAGAGAAATACTTGATTCAATCTAGAGAAGAACACTCCCAATCTTGAGAAATCTTCAATAATCTACACAAATTGCAAAACTAGGTCTTTCAAAGTAACTAAAGAGAGATAGAGAGGGAGGTGGATAGATAGCCTCTAAACATGGTCTAAAACCACATTTTATAACTCTCCAAAGGTCATCTAAAAGTAACCCCAAAAAAGTCCAAGAGTTCCAAGGCAAAACATAAGTTTCGGAAAAGGAGTCCTGCTACTCGGCCCGGTACTCGACCGAGTATTGGCCGAGTAAGCCTCTGAGATGGAGGCAATGGGTGGATACTCGGCCTCATACTTGGCCGAGTATCTAACAGAGTATCCCTCTGGAGTGGCTACTCAAACACTGCTCTGTTGGCTTGCTCCCGTCCTTCCTTGAGCCCTTCTTCCTTAGGTTCCCGTCTCGCTTATTCTTTGACATCGAACACCATTCCATGGATCCTTATGATCTCCAATAATAATGCCTCCAAATCACCTGTAATCATCAAACAAGAGAGTAGATAACGACTCTACGAAGAAAACTATGAAAATAAGATAAAACAAGACTTGAAAGACGCAAAACGGCTCTACTAAGACAAAATAAACATGACCTAAACTAGACTAAAATGCATGCTATCAGGTTCTCAATAAGCGAACCATGACGATTGAAGATAGCTTTCATGTTAGGTTTGATGAGAAGGGCTATTGATTCTAGCACAGTCATAAATGAGATCCGTTTATCAAGGTTAGTCAATCTCTATCTCCTATCTTGTCTTCTTCTTTTCCTCGGTCTCTGGATCCAGGTTCAGGTAGCAAAGATGAATAAGATGGTGATATTGATCTTTCTTCAAGCAATAATGTCATTCCAATAGTCACTGAAGGAGCCAGTGAGTCCAACAAGTCCCGCAGCGAGTCCAGCGAGTCCAGCAAGTCCCGCAAGGAGTCTAGTTAGTCTAGAATCTCCTTCTACAAATACATCTTATGAGACTCCCTTGCCAGCGACTCTACACGATCTTCAAGCAAGTCCAGGAGAAAAAGCTGAGAGCTCTCATGGCACTCAAAGAAAGACCACTATTCTCACTCTTCCTGATTCTACTCAAATTGGAGTGAGAAACTATCAACAAATGAAAGATCATACAGTAACCAACATTATATCCTCATTTGACTCAGGTACGCAGACTCGCTATAGATCTGAATGTCATTATTCTAGCTGCGCTTTGTCTATCTTCAGGAACTCAAAAATATCAATCAAGCTCTTCTTGATCCGGAGTTGGTGATCACGATGCAAGAAGAGCTAGAAGAATTTAAGCGAAATGAGGTGTGGTGACTCGTACATAAACCGGCAAACAAAATTGTCATAGGTACTTGCTGGGTGTACAGAAATATGCTAGATGATGCTGGAGAGGTGGTGTAAAATAAAGCGAGACTGGTGGCTCAAGGGTATAATCAACAGGAAGGTATTGACTATGATGAAACATATGCACCTATTGCTAGACTTGAATCTATTCGTTTATTAATTGCTTATGCGGCCCATAGGGAATTTAAGCTATTCGAAATGAACGTAAAGACTGTCGTCCTCAATGGTAAGTTGAAAGAAGAAGTGTGTGTTAAGTAGCCACACAGGGTTTGAAGATCCAGATCATCCAGAGCACGTCTTTGTGCTATATAAGGCACTCTATGGACTGAAACAAGCTCCTTGTGCTTGGTATCAGTTTTATCAGACTATCTTCTCCAAAATAATTAAGGCGGGTCTTGTTGGTAAGACCTTGTTCATTAGAGAGGTGAAAGGATATGTGCTAAGTGTCCAAATTTATTTTGATGACATTATTTTTGGTTCGACTAACTTGTAGGTAGTTGAGGATTTCAAGAACGCAATGAGCTCAAAGTTTAGCATGAGCATGATAGGTGAGCTCACTTTCTTCCTAGGACTGAAGGTTAATCAATTCAAAACGGGTATTTAAATCCAACAACAGAAGTATATTAAGGAGCTCATAGAGAAGTATGACATGGAAGATTGCAAGCCGCTGCCAACCCCTTTTTAACCATAACTAAGATGGATGTTGGCCTTGATCAAGCAAAAATCGATTCTACTCTTTACAGGGTAATGGTAGGGTCTCTCATGTATCTCACTACATCTAGACCTGATAAATTATATGCAGTTGGAGTACGTGCTCGTGCTCAATAAGACCCAAGGGCTTCACATCTTCAAAATGTTAAGCGAGTCTCCCAGTACTTAAAAGGGAGTCTATACTTGTGTCTCTGGTATCCCAGCAGTGGTAAGCTCTCCATTATAAGATATACCGATGCAGACTACGCAGGTTATATGGTAGACAAAAAAAACCAGTAGTATGGCTCAGTATCTCGGCCCATGTGTTGTGTCTTGGGGATTGAAGAAGCAAAACTCAATAGCCACATCGGCCACCGAATTAGAGTACATCACATTTGCAGCATGTTTTTCTCAATTGCTTTGGCTGAAAAAGCAACTGGTTGAGTATGGTGTTCACCTAGGTACTCTTCAGATTCTATATGATACCACAAGCGCTATAAATCTTTCCAAGAATCCAGTGTATCACTCTCGCTCTAATCACATAGATGTTTTCCATCATTTTCTACGAGACCACGTTGAGCAAAAGATGGTGAAGCTTACACCTATACTAATTGAGAGTAAAATCGCCTTTATCTTCACTAAAGCGCTTAACAGAGTACCTTTCTTAAATCTAAGGCTTCAGCTAGGCTTAATTCCTTTCAAGTAGACCATTCCACCACTCGTTGTAAGTTCCTTCATACTGGCAATGTTTAAGCATTTTATTTTATCTTTTGGAACTTAGGATGAGGTGCGCTTTCATGATTTTTTCTTGTTAACTTGCTATATCTAAGAAATAAATGACTTGCTTGATGAGTATATTAATACAAACATGTTCCTATCTTCTGTATCATTTCATGCTCTTTTTTACCTTTCATGAAAGTGGTGATCATCTTCTTGCATATTACATGCCTAAGAAATGATCCACTTGTAAGTGTCCCTAAGCCTGAATTTAATGCTTGATTCTGATTCCCTTTATATATGTCCACACAAGAAGTATACATTATTGTCACAAAAAGCCAGTATCCACTATATGAGCTTGCTTAATACATGCAATATTTGAGTGTGAGTGACCCCCCATATATGTGCATTATATCCCCTCATTGTTGCGCTTTAAATTTCATGATTAAGAGATTGTATCACATCTAAAACGTGATTGAACTTCTCTCAATATAAGTAACTAAGCGCCAATGGTAAACGCAAGTGAAGAATTTATGTCTCGAATCCCATCATAACTATCTAAATCAAGTGCTGATCAGGCGAGGTGAATTATGAAGTCTACACATTGCAGACATAACTTGTCCAGTATGTCTTCATGTATATTAGCTTGAGACCAGTGCAAAACCAATCTTTATCATTTGGGCACTGAGACCAGAGAAGTCACTCGAAGAAGAAATCAAGTATATTGGTAAAGCTGGTGAACATACTGAGATGAAGGTGATTTGAGTTGATACTCCTACTTGCTTTCTGAATTCTCTTTTTTTGACTATGCGATAGACTCGCTAGGGTTCCAGCTGCAAAAGGCGTGAGGAATACTATAAAATGTTACAATATGCCTTAGATTGATTTTAGTAACTTCATTGCTTCATGGTCATTGTCTTTCTTTCATTCTCTTTGCATGATTATGCTTGTTATCTGAGTTAAGTGTGGACTGAGTAACTTATTCTTAGTTCTCTTTGATGAGTTACGTATTCCTTTTCGATGATGCCAAAAGGGGGAAGAAGAACTCTTTGGGCAGGTGAAGGACTGAGGTAGAATACTTTTTCGTTGTCACAATTGGGAAAAATTTAGACTAGCTTGGTCTAAGGGGGGAATAAATGAACACTTGCTATGTGGGTTTAGCGAGATTTTAAGCATATTTTGGTCAATCTATTGAGTATCAGTTTAAGCTTCATTGTATATCTTATAGCTTAACTGAGTACGTTTGGAATCGATGTGCTTACACTATTTAAGTGTTTGTCATCATCAAAAAGGGGGAAATTGTTAGTTTGAGCATGCTCAGACTTATCGCTTCCTTTGTTTTGACGATGATAAACACTTCATTTAATCTATATTGTGTTCTCTAAGTTCTACATGAGTAGCTTAAGAAGTCAAGAGAGTCGCTTTAACCAATCTAATAAGGTAGAGACAAGTTTTGAGCCTTGCGAAGATAGAAGAAATAGCAAAGGCAGTCTCAATCAAATCTAAAGTCAAGAATCACAAATCCAAGAGTGAAAACGTGAAGAGAGTTGAAGACCTTGGATTAGCAGAGAGACGAAGAGAGTCGCTGCCGGCTAGTGTATCAAGTACACCAACGAAAGAAGAAACGAAGTGAAGGAAGTCTACCTAGATGGCGTAGGCTGCACCAGCGCATAGAGTATTTATGCCAAATGATTGGAAAGACAAGAAGCTCAGGATAGGCGAATGTGTTACTACCTATGGAGAGTGAGGAGCGTGGATCACCAACGTGGACAAGTTGAAGTTGTGTGGTGTGGAAGCATATTGCAAGCGTGGCAAGAGTTTGTTACAAGTTTGTTACTCAAGAAAAAGAAGAAATATGTACATGTGCTATCCAGAGTATAGTCACACGGATTGCCAAGGTGGCAATATTCTTTGTTACAATATTGTATATAGTTTTCTAACTTGGGGAAGAAGTCTAGGATATCTATATATAGGTGTAATAGTTGTTTGTATTCGCACGGGATTGGGAAACCTCGAGAGGGACAGAAAGACTAGCTAGCACAACACAACAGGATCGTGAAAGTATGGGAGTTAGTAGGGTGAGTGTCTTGGAGGGATAACAGTAGACTGAAAGCT
>NW_027367160.1:0-61293 GCF_046119375.1 Phyllobates terribilis | reverse complement strand
CCACTAGGGCACTAAAAAGAAAATATAAGAAAAAACATAGAAAAAAAACTACATGATAAAATAAAAAAATGAAAAATGAAACAATGGCTCGTGCGTAGCACGGACCCGAAAGTCCTAGTATACTATAAAAATTGAGTTGGAGGTACATTAATTACCTTCAAATCAACCAACATTTTCCGATTTTATCCTTACTTCCTCACAAGCTAATTACCATAATCTCCCCTAGCAAGTTATTATATTTTTTTTGACCAAAATATTTTATTGTACCAATAAATCTTTTATTAAATTATCCAACCTCTTTGTATTCCTTACTCTTATAAAATTAAATTCCACACAAATTTTCATATGTTCTAAATATATCTAATATTAATTTTATTATAATACTTATAAAATAGATTTTATAAATCATTAAATATATCTAAAAATATATCTCTAATATATAAAATGTATACACAAAATCTATCTCTAATCTCTATTTTGATATTATCTTTTTCCATTTTAACCTTTATATCCAAAGTTGGATGGGATAAAATCAATAAATTTCTCCTTCATTTTGTTTGATTGTTTCGATTAATAATAATAATAATAATAATAATAATTATAATTATTATTATAATAATTATAATCTATCTATCATCATAATACTTATAAAGTTAAGTTTTTTGAAGCATTAGTTTCTTCCAAACTCAACTTGGTGCCAATTTATCTAATATCTAATCTAATTTAAGTTAATTAACAATTTTTTCTTCTTCTTTTATTGTTCAACTTTTGGATACGGATGCAATTAAAAGTTTCTCGGAGGTTACAAAACCTTAGATCTACCATAGATGGGCGTTACATATATTGGGCATAAAGATGCTATAAATTCAACCTTTGAATACGGATGCAATTAAATGCTTCTCGGAGATTACAAATTACGCATACTGGGCTTAAATATTCTATAAAACAAGGCTTAGTCCTCATTATCCATTTCAGATGGTCAACCAGAGCAGGTATTTTTTTCATTCATCTTTGAATCTATTTATAATCGTTGTTGTATGAACAATGCTATTGGTGTACTATGATTTCAGACCATTGCTTATATGGTTGAGCGTGTTGTTGGACAACGGTCTTCCGGTGTCGTACGTGTTTCAAGTAAGACATGTTGCTCTCAACATTTCACTATTATAATTTCAACTGAATGACTGGTCAAGTTTTTCCATTGATTTCAACTGTGAATATGCAGGCTAAGTGCTTCATGACATTTCCTTCATGTGCTCCTAACATCTTCTTCACCATTGATTCATCTCTACTTCTCAATTTACGGGTAAAAAGAGAGCGAAATATAATTTCAAGTACATGTTTCAAGTAAGACATGTTGCTCTCAATATTTCACTACTACAATTTCAATTGAATGACTGATCAAGTTCTTCCATTGATTTCAATTGTGAATATGTTGGCTAAGTGCTTCATGACATTTCCTTCATGTGCTCCTAACATCTCTTTCACCATTGATTTATCTCTACTTCTCAATTTACGGGTGACATGAGAGCTAAATATATCATATATGTTATCAAGCACCAGAACTTATATTTGGTGCAACTGAGTACACAAAAACAATTGGTATCACTACTAGAAAACACCACTTTAGCGAAGGATTTTAGCGACGGAAATCAAATCCGTCTCTAAATATGCTAAATAGCGATGGATTTCGCGACGGATAGGCTACCTGTCGCAGATTCTTCTAAACCTGGGATTAGCGACGGATTTTCCGTCGCTATTTTTTCGGAAAAGGCGCCTAATTTTCATGATTAGCGACGAAAAAATCGTCGCTAATCCATCGATGAAAATGGCGGAAAATAAGCCGCCTATTTTTATTTATGAAAAATAGCGACGGACCGTATACTCCGTCGGGGGATGTTTTGAAATTAGCGATGGACGTCCAAGCCCGTCGCTAATAAGGAGAATGAGAAGTATCGAGAATTAGCGACAGACGTCCCGAGTCCGTCGCCAATTGGGGACCTTTCGTCATTAGCGATGGACTGGGGACGTCCTTCGCTAATAAGAAGAGGGAGAAGTACCGTGTTTTAGCGAAGGACGACCCTAGTCCGTCGCTAAACTACGCGGTTAAACAACCGCCTAATTTTTCCGAATTTTTTGTCTACAAATTGGGCGGTCAAAACCCCACCTAGTTAGCGACGGATATAGTAACCCGTCGCTAATACCCCGCCTAATTTTTCTGAATTTTTTGGTTCAAAATTAAGCGGTCAAAACCCCGCCTAATTAGCAACGGATTTGGTAATCCGTCGCTAATCTGTCGCTAATCCGTCAAGTTCTATTTAATGGCGCTCCGCTTCCTCCTTGACCTAAAATCACTTTCGAGCCTCCGAATTTGCTCACTCTCCGCGCCTCTTCACCGAATCTCCTCTCTTGTCGCGCCACCCTCTTCTCTCTCGCCGCGCCTCTTCACCGCCTCTCCTCTCCTCTATTTTCCGGCCACCTCAGTTGCTCTTCACCGGCTCGCCCTGCCTCTCCTCTGTTTTCATGCCACCTCAATGGCTTATCCTCCCGCGACTTCTCCCCCGGCGGCTTCTCCTCCCGCAGCTCCGGCGGCTTCTAGATTTTCATTTTTTTGGCTTACATCTTGTAATTTAATGTAGAATTTGTTTTGAATGTTAATGCTGGATTTGGTTTTGATTTAAATGTTAATGTTGGATTTGATTTTAATGTCAAATTTGAATTTATTTGAATATTGTGTTTGGTAAAACTTGTTAAGGATTCCGTCGGTTAAACATGCTACGGATTCCGGCGAAATCGAAGGAAGAAATTGTGCGATGGAATAGCGACGGACTCCGTCGCCAAACCCATCGCTAAATTGATCACATG
The DNA here is from genome assembly GCF_046119375.1 of Phyllobates terribilis. NCBI lineage: Eukaryota > Metazoa > Chordata > Amphibia > Anura > Dendrobatidae > Phyllobates > Phyllobates terribilis. Next base: position 58,428 of record NW_027367160.1, on the reverse strand, counting down.
GTCGGAGACGTTCGGCTTTTAGCGACGGATTTCCGTCTCTAAAGCCGTCGCCACATTTGTCTCACCGGGGAGACTTGTGGTCCGTTGTAACCGTCGCTAACCTACCTTAGCGACGGATTTGCCTTGTTTAGCGATGAAAAAAATCCATCGCTCAACAAGGCTATTCTAGTAGTGTACATGGTCTGCTGGTTGTGTGGTTGCTGAATTGATATTTGGATTCTTTAATGTTTTTTTTCCCTTTTATGTTAAAAATTGACTGATTTTTTTTGTCAGTCCCTTTTCGTAGTTGATCAACTTGTGGTGATCATTATAGTAAACTTGTTTTTACTAGAAGCTTCGCAAAAAACATGCATTTTTTTTAAATTGGCATACAAAGAATGTGATTAATTAAGAGATTGTACTCATTCTAAATAGTATTAGGTATTGGATACTCCAATAAGAGAAGAAATCAGGTGCATAAATCCTATTTACATTAAATTTAAGTTCCATCGGATCAAAACTCATCCTTGGTACAAGGTATAACATTTATTTATTACAATTTCTAAAAATATCATGACATTAATATTGTAGTACAATTTCAAATGCACAATACAGCTGAAGATTCTAATGGTGATTCAGCTATAGCTCGAGAAGAGGCATAATAATAAGGTTCTCATAGTTTATGCACTTGTTAATAAAATTTGTCTGTTTTTATATGTAATAGGGTCCATGATTCTTCTAGAGTTCCCCCTCTTGATGAGTTTTATTTTAGTAAGATTACACCAATATTAAACATAATAGATGCATACAAAGTTACAAATCAATAGTAATACTAGATAATATAGTTCAAGTAGAGAAAAAATAGATGCATACAAGCAACAATAATAATCTACTAATCTTTACTATACATGGATGAAAACTCTAGATATATTAATACAATATAGCCTACATTTTTATCCAATATCTTTTTATAACAGTAACTCAATACGACAAATATGATTACGAACAAATGCATATCATATGAAATAGGGTTCGCTTAATACAAGAAATACAAAAAATACCAAAGTTTGTGCGAATCATGGACGAGTACAACCTAGTATATTATAAAGTTAAGTTACCGGTTCATTTATTATCTAAAAGTCAAACTATTTTTTTACTTATGCTCTTTTATGAACTCAAATTAGTATATGTTTTACCGGTTATACCCTCTCATTTAACACTCGTTTTACCTATTATACCCTCCCACAAATCTAATATAGCCAAATAGTTGTTCTTCTCATGTGAGTTACCTCTTATACCCTTAAATATTTTCCCAATTAGTGAGACGCATTCACACATGTCATCATTCATTCCGTCATTACAATCCTTCGACTTTCTTCCGCATTTTTTATGGCGTTACAAAACCTACTTTCTCCCCCATTTAATCTGGTGTTACAAAACTTAACGACAATCTCACCCAATGGCTAATCCAATCTATAAATACCTCTAAAATGGTTGCTCGATGGCTAATTCAGATGGTTAATTCAAGAGCTCGATTCAGCTGCTCACGTAATAACCTTGATCTTCTGCTAAATCTTTACGTACTATTAAATGTGCATTCTTTTATTCAACAAATTATTATTTACTATGCTTCTATTGCTTTTAAAGGTGGTAAAGTTTCAATTTCATTGTGCAACAGTATAAATAGACGTTTGCATATAACATATATAGACGTTTATAATGATGCATATACCCTTAGTGCGAGAACAACACCCATTATTTTAATCTCAAATATATTCCAATCCAATTCTAATAGAGATCAATTAGCACAACCCATAAATAACCAAACTTTAATTGAATTGCTATTAATTTAGTTATCCACTTAACAAATATATTGGTATGTTTCAGGAGATTCAAGCTTTTAGTTATATTATTAATAATAGACTCATCTAAATCCTACTTAAACATAGAGGGAAAAAACTCTTGCCTATATTATATTTCTAATACCGATAAAAGACTTTTTCTTATAGTAATCAAATACTTTGTACAATGAGTTAGAAAATACAAATCAATTACACCACTTTAATGAATAACCCCGGCTCCCAAGTTATACAACCAAAAAAGTATATAAAAATTCAAATTTAAAGAAGAAAACTATAATTATACAGATAAAGATAGTCATAATAAATGGTTTCTTATAATAATAATAATTATTTTTATTATTATAATAAAAATACTTATTAGATTCAGTATTTTGAATATTACTTACCTTCCAAAGTCAACTAGTACAAATTCAATTTTTCCTTTTATCTTATTTGTATCCCTTCACCTCCCTAAGACCTCTTAATTCAATGGTGTATTAAAGATTTGTAATACTTCATCTTACAACCTATCTTTTCAATAAACTAGGTTGTATACGCCCGTGCTTCGCACGGGCTTTGATTTGTTGGTTTATATTATGTATGAAGTGAATGTAATTTATATTATATGCTCTAAAATTGAATGAAGTGAGAAATATTTTACATTATATTCTCAAATCGAGTGACTAAGTGAAAAAAAGTCATGATTTTGATATTATAAATCTCTCTCCTAAATCATGAAATATCATTTATTCAATACAAAGAAAACTTGTTTCACCTCATTCTTCTATATCCGACCTACAACAATATAAAAACTATAATTTCATAACCAAACCAAACAAGATTATAAGTTTCACTACTACCTCACCACAAAAAACAAAAAATACTAAACCTCTTAACATAATAAAAGCTATACACACACATATTTTCAAATGACTAGTGATACAATGGTTGATAGCTCACACAAAGATGAAACGCCATCAAATTATAATAGTTCATCTCTCAAGACAAATTGTCAAAAATAAATATAATTATGCTCCTATCGTTGCTCCCAAAATTAGCTATAACATCAACATTGTCAAATAAAACAACTAAAGAAAATTCAATATTAGCGTCCATTTACCATTTAAGATGACGTGTCATGGAAGATTCAATCACATTCATTAGTATGAAGGAACACCATACAACATTAATGTTTAAAGCCGTAGATAATGACAAAGATTACTAAAAGGGTAAAAGGGGAATACATAGAAGAAATAATGGATAGATGGAGTTAGTGTAAGGTAAAATGGAAATAGTAGATTGAATTTGTGGTATTTAATGGATCTCCAAGTCAACTTTATAAGTATATATATATATTATGTATATATATTGGATAGATTAGTTAGATATATAAACATTCATGAATTTTTTTTATGTTTTGCATTGCACTATTCAAGTCCCTAAAATGAATGATACTACGTTTGTATCTACCTCCCTTCATGCGCTATCATCCACCAAGGCAACACCACATGTCATGGTAATGCTATATGATGATTTTCTTGGCCTAGTTCGTCATATTAAACCATTTTGTAGAGGCAGCGTGTGTGTGTAGGACAATAAGAGTATTGTAATCTGTGTCATCTCTCTCAATGTAGAGTTAACAATTCATTAAAGACAATTATTGCAAGCTTCAACACTCATTGACCCATCAATTACTAATTATTGACTTTCACAGTCAATGGTATCTAATATTCATCCCCATTTACACCTTTCTTATTACTCCCACACAAATACTTCGTACACAATATAAAAAATTTATCATTTCCATGTTACATTTTAACTCATTTTCATTGTTTAATCCTTTAACTTTTACCTATATGATTAGGCTTTTTGATATATATACAAGTAATGAAGAACATGTAAGAGAATAACAAGAGCAATATGACTGTTGCGAAATTAACTTTTGGGAACGTAAGGGAGAGCGAGATTTTGATCATGCTTACCACCTACAGGATGTAGTTCAGAATGAATTTTAAAGTGCGATAGAACCGTCCAAATATTATCATGGTATGATACTGAGAGAGGAAATAGTTTCTACACGTTGTCTGACTGAACGAAAAGGAGATATGAGATCAACATGAATTAAAACATTATCTCCAAACAATAATGAAGAAAAAGATAAAAGCCTCTTAACGGGAAATACAATTTCACCTCGTTTTTGACAAATATAGCCCTCAGGAATGTGAAACGTATATAAACCACTCATGAAAGCTCTATACGAGGTGTTTATAAGATAGCACAAGAATCATATCAAGTATTTTGCCAATAATAACTCTCTCAAGCAAGTGCAAATTCAAAGTTGTTCTGTTAATTTTATGATCAAGTTAGATTTGGGAGCTTTATTAGAAGAGTCTAGTTAAAGAACTTCACCCATTCCCATAGGGAATCCCACCATTAAAATATACAAATAAACTTTGCACCCCTATGACATACTCTATAGGAAGGCTCTTGAGCATCAAATCATATACAACCAGCTATGTCTAATCTCCTGATAACAACAATAGGCTAGTTCTAGAGAACAATGACAATATAGGCATGCTTCATAAATAGAAAATAAAATTGACAATCTCATTATCCACATGCCACCTTTCAGACATGACCAACTTAAAAAAATTATGATCAAAACAACTGCCTTACAATATTTTCTAAAGATCTTTTCAGATGAGCTAAGTCTCACTTGAAAAGATGGCTATCATAACTCTCTCGACAAGGTTTTGACTGTGTAAGAGGTTGCATACAAAACACCAGGATGCATACAGAAGAATTAATTATCTCATCTTTCTCCCAAGGTTTGTAAAAAAGAGAAGGGAAGCTGATATGAATTGTTTTTGTCAAGTAGCACAAAATAGCTACAGTTCAGTTAGAAATTTGTGAGCAAAAATATGGATAGTACCTGGAGGGGACCTTGAAACAGACATAGAGATCAATCTTTCTGAGCATTTTGCACAAGGAGAGATGATGCAACATTTTAATCATTAAATTTACTTTCCAAACATAATAAAAAACCAAGCAATTATTGTCAAAAACAAAATTAGCTTTACATGTAGCTATGACTTCGGTAACTCCTGCTTGTTGATCAATAGGAAGGTCTTGGGCTCCTTGAATCATATTCCTTCACCTATAATTTTAAGTATAAGAACATATTAAGAGATAATAAAAGATATTACTCATTAATAGAAGTCTTTTATGATGAAGCATACTCTTATAATGGCAGAGAAAATGTATTACAAAATTCATAATCATCTAGGTTTCTGAGCTATAACCAAGAAATTTAAGTCAATAAGTAAGAAAATTCCAACTTGTCATATGACCAGATCTCACCCTTCTAAGAGATAAAGAACATCTGTATTGGAATATGATATAGCTAACGCATTCTAATTTGGCTTGATGTCATTCCTACCAAAAGTATCATACAATTAATACACTTATATCTTAAGATTTCAAACATATATATAAATGATTATATTTGTAAAGTGCAATGGAAGAAGGTTTTCATAGTCTTAAGAAACTATCATTATTAAGTATTGATTTATTTCCTATCACGGTGACAAAAAACCTGAGAAAAGATACTATCACATGAATCAAATCGCTATAGCCAAAGAAAAGGACTAAATTGATCAATAACAACTCACACTTCCACAAAATGGTAGAAACCTAATTTGACATAATAGAGATCAATTTTAATATTCAAAGAAGTACCTAAAAGGGGATTGTCAAACTAACCTTTAGGTCTTTCCATGAAGCAGAAGAGAGCAACCTAGTAATCTTAAGTGCCGCAATGAACAACATATAATGAATATTTTAGGCTAGATTTGCCATTTTTCATGATACTAAACTAAAAAAGACAAACCTCAATAATCTAAGTGTCTGAGAAGTCCATCACGGTGGCTATTGCCATTGTACCATGTGCAAACTCAATCTAAAGGAGGAAGAAACTTAGATGCAACCAAATGAAAGACTCATAATTTTTTTCTTTATAAAACGCCATGCTTCTCGTTGTGTGGATTTGTTCCTCGAATCTCCATCAGTATCTGAAAAAGGAAACCCACATATATATATTCAATGATCTTCTCTTGTGAATTTTTGAGTCCATAAGTCTTGCTTGTTAATACCCATCAACAGTGTGGACTTCTTGGCAAATCAAATCATCCTTCCTAAGAACATCACGAGACAACTTCATAAAAGTTTTGGAAACTTATTTTCAACCATACTGGGATTTTAGGGAGAGAAAAGATTATTGAAAAGTCATTCTCATTTTTTTCATATATTCAACTGTTACAAGGTATTAATGGAGAAAGAATAAGTAAGGTCTCAACACCATTGAATGAGAAAGACGTTTGAAGGTGAAGCGTTTCATGGTCATAATGGATGGAGGGAGTTTTAAAACAATATTTGAGGCTACATTTCAGGGTTAAAAGAAGAACATATAAGTTGATTTAGAGGCATTTAATGGACCTCCAACTCAATTTTTATAGTATATATATTAGAAAATTAGATAGATTATATCTTTATGATAAACAACTTATATTTATGTGAAATTACTTCAAGTATTCACAAATAATTTTATTACATAAAAATAAAATGAAAAGGCATTGACCATTAATACTTCTAATTTATTTTAGATAATATACGTGCTCTTCTAACTTTCAATCTATTCAGTTTTCATAAAGGTAATTCAAATGAAAATTAGAAGATTTATGAAAGAGCATTTATTAGAAACACATAATATATCAATAGTTTCATTTTACATTTTAGGTATTATTATATATATTTACTTCTAATTTTAATTTTTACACTTTTTATAAGGTGATATATAAGAAATACATAATTCATAAAATGACATTTACCAATACCACTTAATGTGATTAATAGAGTCATTTACTTTTCAGTCTTTGTCTCACTCTATATTAGAATTTGGATTAAGATAAGATTGACACCCACTACTTCATACTATTATTTTGTAGAAGTAAGATAAATATTTGGAAATTAATACCTAGTTTTTTGTCTGTCTTCACTTATAAAAAATAAGATATATATGGTGTGACATATGCAAATATAGATCTAATAATTTTGTATTGTATGTTCCCGTAAATTTACTTATAAATCCCATCATAGTGCAAACAAGAAATTACATGTAATATATACTACTTGAGTCAGGTGGACAATGCAATGTGCTTAGGCGGACATAATTCATCATAGTATTTTTCATGCATACTTATTTCTGTAAAATTTGCAGCCAAATCAATAAAAATCTCAATATAAATAAAGGAAATCATCGTATCGATAAGCATGTAATTTATCAAATCAGATAAAAAAAACTTTCGTAAACCCTCAAAAACACCTTATAATTAAAATTTTCCTACATTAGTAATGTAGTCGGTGACGTATGAGCTTCAAAACGAGTTTCATCCTAGAAGCAGTAGATTTAATAATAATTCTAATTTCTGCACAAAATGTATGATAGATTTACAGGATTCTGTTAAAATAGTGTTGTATGAGTGTTTTCAACCTTCTTTATGGATGAAGACATGGTGACCTTCTTGATTTTATATTATAGATGTCCCTTGTGCTATGGATTGTGGGTTATTTTCTTTATGCATGAGTGAAAATATGTCTATTTATATGCACTCTTTACATAACTATTAACTCCTTTTTTGAAGGTGAAATGGTAAAACATTTAGTCATCAAGTTTGATTTATGGGAGAAGGAGGTAAGAATATTAAGGGGTTGTATGGAATGATATCTAGCAACTAATATGTTTTGATCGTATATTTGAAAACACTGGAATTCGAATGATTTGAGAAGTAAATTATTTTTTACTTTAATTCAAAAGAAGAAGACGAATTCCTCCTACTAAATACTGAAATATGTTTCTAGTTTTATTTATTTTTATTTATTTGAGTTATTCCATTTTCATTTTATAAGTTAAAGCATTGAAAGAAGGAAAAAGCTTAGTATATTAGAAAGAATTAGAGTTAGATTTATAATTATTAGAAAGAATAATAATTAGATTTAAAATTAGAAAAATAAGAATTAGAATTAGGATTCATTTGCATTTTATTTTATTTTATTTTTTTCAAAAATAATGGTGCCTTAATCTAAAGGAGACTAAGGGTATTGGTAAATAGGAGCAATAAAATGGAGGATACAAATGGAAAATAATGGTTAAGATGTTTTTTGAAGGACATACCGGTAATATATAAGTTGACTTGAAGCCATTTAATGGACCTTCAACTCAACTTTTATAGTATATTAGACTAGGCTATTCACGCCCATGCTCCGCACGGGCTTTGATTTACTGGTTTAAATTATGAATGAAATGAACATGATATATACAATATGTTCTTAAACCAAATGATTAAGTGAAAAAGAAATTAGTTACACATTTCTCATCGTAGTATTATTATGTTCAACTTATCTTCAATTCAAACAATTATTATCGTATATATATATTTTGGACTCTTAGGTATGTGAAAAAATATTTTAGTTTATTTCTATGAAAATTCTAATCAATATTTTAATATCGTAAAAAATATAGGTATATAAACACCATCAAGCAAAATCTTGAAGCAAATTATGTAAGTGAACAAACCAACGTTAAATAAAACGATTATATCTTGTTAACATGGATGGGCTAATTGAGCTTGTCACTCTCCCCATTATAAAATATTGTTACAAGTTTATTCACAATTTGAGCATTAATTTAATCAAATCCCTACCCGCTTGATTTTTCTATATACACTTTGTATATAATATTATAGCAGAATATCTAATCTGTTATCCCAACTAATACCTCTTTAAGATTGCTTGTAAAAGATATTAGCCAAAGAACTTATATAAGTAATTTTATGTGTTTAGTAATAAGAAAACAATGTCATATAATAATCAAGTCCCAGGCTCTCACATCATACCTTTTTTCATAAATATGAAGATTTTTGGAAAATAAGAAGTAATTCATGAAAACTATGAATTTCGCGTAGGTGGAAGAAATTCATCTATTTTATCTATGGTCATAAGTATCATCTAAGCAAAAATACTGAGATCCTCTCTCTAAAATTCACTTACTGAATGAATGTGAGAATGTCTTTGAACTCATTTATATCGTTCATAATTCATCATCGGAAGATTTTGATTATGTAGCATTTGCATGATCTTCACCAGATACCATCATCCAAATCCAATTGCATCAAAGAATATCCTCCTCAATTTGATAATTCTTGGTTGATACATCTCACTTTTGTATGCAGATAGCACATAAAACCATCACTAAATTTTAGATAATGTTGTAACAAGCTCATAGTAGCTTCTTCATTGCTTTAGTGAATTTTGCAGCCAAAAGCAAGCAAGCAAACCATCTTTATGTCAATAAATGTGCACAACATTCCAAGAATGATACAATCAATCTTTATTACTACTATAAAAAAAACATGCACCATGTTCTATGTGACTAAGGTTTTTATTAGATGTTAGAATAAGATATTCATAATGTATAACCAGAACATGACATGACAAAAGTACTTCATAAATACATAGATAATCATACATGTTTGACTATACAATGGCAATGATTTTATCATATATATCTCCGAGTCATTTTGAGCACATGTAATCACATACCTTTTTCAAATCTCTGTCTATCTTGTCGTAGAAACATAAAAAGTAATCATAAGACTTAGATGCAAATAATAGTCACAATTCATTACTCAAAAGTAAGAAGATTGTATGGATTAGTAACAAAGAGGAAGCATTATGAACAAGAAAGAGAACATTACCTTAGTAGATAAAATGAGAAGAACATAGATATCAGTACACAAACTGACAACAAATAAATGGTCAGTGAGATTGATCTTAATGTATAGTAGCACAGTGATGAGGATAATGTTACTTGTGGATGGTTGTCTTCATAGTATTTCCACCAATTACACCATATGATTTGAAATTCTCAAGTGATATCTATGTCAATCATTATAAACCTATCAAGCTTAATATAGCAGAGACTGAGGTTATGAATAATTATCTCACTCCCATCCATAACAACTATGGATTTCTCTGATAAACTAAACTCCAATATCATAAGTATGGTTATCTATGTATTTATAAAGTACTTTCTTCATGTCATGTTCTGTATTTTTTATAACTGTATTCAGTATTACATATAATGCCAAACCCTACAGTTATGAGATTATCTATAAGAATGATATAACCAGACAACTTATCATGCATTTTCATGTCTAAGAAGGTAGTTGTAACAACCAACATCAACCGATGAATAATTCTAATCCAAACAATCTATTCATGTTGATAGATTATAAATTCACTTAATAAATATGTCATGGAAATAGCTAATTGATTCTCGTCAAACCTTCAACTATATATTGTGTTCATCCACACCAAAATCATATCCCTCATATAAGACATAACACCATTTCAATTACAGATATCGATGAATTTTTATGAAACATGTAGAAACAAACAAACATCAAATATAGTAATCCCCTAGGAACAGAGAAACAAATTAAACATGGAATAGTAGTAAATCTTAAACTTTCATCCAAAATTAAACCTTAAATGGTAGTAATCCATCCTTAATATTGATTAATATAACTAACGATTGAACATCATTGCCTAGGCAGACCAGGATCGCATCACCTAGAAAAGGTCTGATTAATCTATTGATAATGACAATCAAACCAGGTTGATCACAAAAAGAGATAGAGATAGAGAGAGAGAGGAAATAAACCTGTTAATGTTTTGCCAAAAAAATTCTTACTATTCAACCCATATCTCTCCATTGCCATCTCTGTATGCTTCATTTGCATTCTCAAACTAATCGGTGCTTTGTGAGCATGGTTGTAACAAACAGGCAAGAGATGCAAGACCATTGGATGGTCAAGAATTATGACGGAAAACCGGATCATTAGATAGAGGACATTATAACACTCGATTAGGGTAGTGAAGAGGAATTAAAGGAGCAATTCAATGAGCCATAGATTAAGAGCAAAGGAGTTTCAGATATCGGAATAAAACTTATTAGGACTCTGAAAAAGCATCCAAAGGTTTGTAACATGATTATTTATGATTTTAACAAAAAACAATATTATTTTTATATTAAGACTAATTGAAAGAACAGTTGATTAATAGAGATATTAGAGGAAATTTTCAAAAAAAAAAATGACTTCGAGTACATTAACTATTAAAATGAATTCTATTAGCTTAAGGGTTTGTTTGGTAAGAGCTCCTTATCAAGTATAATGGACTTATTTCAAATAATTCTTTTTTGAATATTGAAAACGTGTCAATTTTATAAAACTAAAATCTTTATAATATAATTATAATTTTATTGTCCCAAACATCATTATTGTAAAAAATGGACTTGTAATTGAAAATACTATTATAATGGCTTTAGGTGAATAAATCCTAGATTAGATTAGATTATATGATGATGATGATGATTAATAGTAATAAACGTTGAGAATTTTTAATTTGACTATTTATCTTTTTTAACTAATAGTTTTTATTTGAGAGTTTTTAGTTTCTTTTTCACATTTATTTCAAGAATAATTAAATGATAAATTGGGAAATTTAAATAAAACCAAGTTGAGTTTGAACAACGGATTGAATTTAGAAGGACGAAAGAATTGTAAAGGATGAGGTGTAAAAGGTGAGGTGTAATGGAGATTCTGAACATTGAAATATGTAAAGCTCTAGCCATTGATGAAGAGAAATACCAAAGCCTTATACATTAATTAATTAAAAGTATTGGACATTAAGTGAGTTTAGGGTGAGGTAAAATGTGAAGTAGTTCTAAATATCAATTACTAGGTGATAACAAATTAAATTATTATTTTAGCAGTAATAACTCCATATTAATAGAGGACAACAAGAAGTCACGTATTCCTACTATAGTTTTTTTTTTGAGATGAAATTTTCAATCATTGTGTTACTTATTTGAAGTAATTAAAGATATCTGAGTAATCTTTAGATGTGTGATTCAGTAAGTAGTGTTTTGGTTCAGTGAAGTTTCATAGAGATATTAGAGGGATTTGGAGGTACCTGGGTAATAGTGTAAGGAGAAAGAACAACCAGAATTCAGGGAGAATAATCAGTTTATCAATTATATCAGGAAAATTGACATTAGCAATGCACAACCAATACAAATCAAGTATGACAATGCAATGAAATTGAAAAATGTAAATTATATCAAGAAAAAATGACAGTAGTGTTGAGAAATAAAGTAAATTAGACTTTGTAGACCCTTATCAACAGTTACGTTTTACTTCTTTTTACAAATTACAAATTTTGGTGGCCTTGTTGAAGTCCTTTAACATGAATTTCAATTTCAATAGAACAAATATGATGTCAGAGGCTAAACTATAATTGATTTAACAAACATAAACTATAATTGTCAAACAATCTATGGCATTGACATGCGTAAAACGGTCGTTGTTCCTATCAAAGATATCCAACTAAACAATTCCACTAGTAAAGTGATAAGTTGGAGTCGAATCCCAAGAGAGCCACAACGATATCTTATTTCTATAGTGTTACCTAGTAGTAACTAGGTTTTTTATTTTATTGTAATTCTAAACTAGCAATAATAAAGCAAATAATGTTGAGTTTGTAAACAATAATGATGGAAAGCTCACTCCTTTAGCATCAACGCATTATTCTTTTGGAATGTTGATCATCGAATTCTATTAATCCTATATTCTTAATTATCTAATCTGATTGTCCTACTCTTTGTTCGTAATTAGCAACTAGTCCAAATAGTCCTAGAAACCCTTGTTGTAAGCAATAACCAAAGAAATCCTAAGGTTCAAAAGCGCAACAACATAACGATCAAAGATAAGTAGGCCTATGCAATACCATTGGCAAATAACCGATACTCGACACAAGTTTATAATCTCTACAAAATAAGCACTCGCAAATAGTCTATGCAAATTCTGATTGCTACCTAAAAGACAAGACTTTTCAAATCGAATTATCAAGCCTAGCAATATGATGGATAATAATCAACCTAGTTGTGCACCTAGATAAAATCAAGATCAACCAATAAACAATAAATCACAAGAGATCATAAAACAATCCTGAATTAAACTTAAAACATAAACATAAGAATTCTCACAAACTTTTCCTAGAATAATGGCTTCAACCTAAGAGTGAACTAAGATGATCTTAACCAGACATAGCCAATCGAAAGCAATACATAATATGGATGAAAACTAACCGGGGAGGATTATGAAAGTGGAACAAAGGTGGAAGCTTTCTTCTTGGCTGCTGAATTTCTAAGGATGAAGTTGGCAAAAGAATCAAAGGTCTAAATCTGACCTAATTTTAAAGGTTTATATAGTATCTAGTGAAAGGGAAATAAAATAATCAAAATAACTAATAAAATGGGGGAAAACAAATCAGAATCTCGGATAAAATCTGCAATTTGGGTCGGTTTGTCTCTTTGTCGCGATCGAGACATGTGGGTCGCGATCGCGATGTGGCCTCAGTTCTCAGGTCGGGAAAAGTCGTGATCGCGACAGGATGGTCTCGGTCGAGACAAGTCAACTGAGGCTAAGTCTCGATCGCGACATGTAGTCTCGGTCGTGACTTCTTCTTTGGGGCTAGATCTCGGCCGTGACACCTCCTCTCGGTCATGACGTCCTCTCTCGAGTTGGTCTTCGGTCTTCTACAAGCTTCGAGGCAGCTCGGCTTCGCTTCTCGGCTTCTCCATGGGTGTAGGTGTGGTATCCTTCTCTCTAGCTCCATCCCGAATGCACTAAAAGTGACCACAAGAGGGATCTTCATAATAAAACCACAAAATACCGCTTATGAGCATCCCACAAATCCATAAATGAACACCATACCGGTATCCGGGAATACTACTCAATAAGCACCTAAACACCACTAATTCTAAGCTAATAGTCGCTAGTTAACACCATATAATAAGCTCCTATCAAACCTCCCCACACTTAAACCTTGCTCGTCCTCGAGTAAGCAAAATAAAACTCACTCCTCCTAAAAGCACAAAGGTCTACAGTAAGTGTAGAGAAGCCTGCTAGCGACTATACGTCAAACTCCAAGTGTAATCGATCACTAATCTAACTCCGATCTATCTTCTTATGTCTCCGAGATGTCCTACCCAAAACCCTCCTTATTTCTCCACTTCATATGTCACCACTCCATAACAATAGTAAAAATCTACCAAATGGTGTGCGTTAAAGCACAAGTGGAATCCTAATCTCCTCTAAGGGTAAGGGTACATTAATATATGTCATAATGAAGATAAAATCGAGTCTCCCACTCGCTTATACACTTCTTATTCCTCCTCTTCAATTAATGTCCTAAACCACTAAATAATATAAACAATCCATACATCACAACCACCAATCCTAATTCAAAAATCTGCATAGCACAACAATATGCATCGAACTCCAAGAAATAGAAATCTAATCCTAGAATCTAACACAACCGCCAATAATGTGTAGCAAAAATCTGATAAACTAGTGAAATGGTGAGCATGCAAAGTATGGATAATAATAAGCTCAATAACAAAGGAATAAAAGGCTAAAACTAACTTCTCATCCCTCCTTGGTGAATCCTAAAACCCGAGACATTCCTTCAACTCTCTTCTTATGTCTCCGACGCCAATAAATATGCAATCAATAGAATCAATCACAAACAATGTAAATCCGGCGCCCTTTCGGGTTTTCGCCAAAATTCTAAGTGGTAGAACTATTTTCTTTTCTTTTTTTATTTTCGGGCACCAACCTTTTCCTTTTTTAATCAATTTTTACTTGCTTGGTTTTTATTCTTAATTTTTATTTTTTTCTGATTTTTATTTTTTTTAATTTTTTTGTTGGAGCCCCCCTTTTCGATCCATTCATTTTTTACTCTCCTTGGGTTTTTCTAATTTTTTCTTTAAAATAAAACGATGCAAGAGTATAAGAAATATAAATCCGTTACAGACTCGATCGAAAAAAACCAAAACAGTTCAGTAAAAGACCCAAAAAACATAAAGAAAATCAGCGGGATAGCAAAAGAAAACCAAAAAACAGCATCACAGAACTCCTCGGCACATCAACTCCTCTCCCCACACTTGAATAACGCATTGTACTCAATGCAGCAAAAGAGGACATCATAAAAAGGGAAGAGGGAGAAGGTACCCCAATCACCCAACGTCGTCGTCCGAATTGTGCTCAAAGTCAGACCGTATCTCGGTCGTGATGTCAAGGTCGCGATTGCGACATCTCTACTGGGACGAAATCTCGGTCGTGACGCCTTGATCGCGATCGCGACACTGTTGAGTTCGGGTGATTTGTGGTGGTTTGATTACTCCATTGGATTCCTACCTGCTAGCTCCGCGGTTCTTCCTAGAAAATAAACAAAAACAAAACAAGATAATGGGAGAAATGTTAGTACACTCCCTCGGGTTGCCTCCCGATCAGCGCCTTAGTTAACGTCGCGGCACGACGTAGTCTAGCTCCTCAATTATCCGTACCCGGCTCCTCAAGAGCCACCTCTTCAATTACCTCGTTGGAGAAACTTGCATGATAAGGTTTTAGCCGCTGACCGTTCACTTTGAAAGTGTTATGGTTGTCCTTGTCGAAAAGCTCCACTGTCCCGTGAGGAAAGACACAGGCTATCACATAGGGCCCGCTCCATCTAGACCACAACTTACCTGGGAAGAGTTGAAGGCGCGAGTTATAGATTAGTACCTTATCTCCCACATTGAAGGTCTTGCGCAGTATGTGCTTGTCATGCCACGCTTTAGTTTTCTCCTTGTATATCATCGCGTTCTCGTACGCTTATCGGCGTATCTCTTCCAACTCATGCAGCTGTAGCTTCCGGTGCTCGCCTGCCTCATTTATCTCCATATTACATTTCTAGACTGCCCACCATGCTTTATGCTCGAGCTCCACTGGCAGATGACATCCCTTTCCGAACACTAGGAGGTATGGGGACATCCCAATGGGCGTTTTGTATGTGGTGCGATAGGCCCATAGTGCGTCATCGAGGCGGAGGCTCCAATCTTTCCTATTCGGAGCAACTGTCTTTTCCAGCACCCCCTTGATTTGTCGATTTGAGACCTCGGCCTGGCCATTGCTCTGCGGGTGGTATGCTGTAGAGATTCGTCTGGGTTACTCCATATTTCTTTAGTAGGGCGTTGACCGTCTTATTCTTGAAGTGGGTGCCCTGATTTGGGATTCCGAATCTAGCAAAAATGTTCTCTTTAAGAAAACCTGCAACTACTTTCGAATCATCAGTCCTGGTGGCTTTTACCTCCACCCATTTGGAGACATAGTCCACCACCAGTAATATATATAGATTCCCAAAAGAGATAGGAAAAGGTCCCATAATTCTATCCCCCAAACATCGAAAATCTCACAAAAGACCAATGGTGTTTGTGGCATTTTCCCAACCCTCTGGCACCTATCACAAGTTTGACAAAAAGCATAAGCATCTCGAAAGATGTGTGGCCAAAATAAACCTGTGTCAAGTACCTTCCTAGCAGTCTTGTTGGGTCCGAAATGCCCCCCACATGCGTAAGAATGACAAAAAGAGAGGACTGATTGTACCTCGTTATCCGGGAGACACCATCGGATTACCTTATCCACGCAATGTTTCCACAAGTAAGGATCATCCCACACATAGTATTTCTCCTCGCTCTTGATTTTTATCGCGTTGAGCTTTGGTGCAGGTAGGAGGGAATTCCTCTCGAACTAGGTATTCCACTATGTGTGCGTACCACGGCTTGAGGGAGCGAAGAGTGAGCAATTGAGCTTCGGAGGCGTACCTAAGTGATTCTGAGGGCAAGTCGCGATCGAGATCCTCAGGTCGCGATCGCGACATCTCAACTGGGACCAAATTCGCGATCTCGGTGATCAGGTCGCGATCGAGACATGTCAACTGGGCCTAAATCGCGATCATGATGTTGTTGTCACGGGCGAGATTTCGTTCTAGTATTCTCCGATTTCGTATTAGGGACCGCCATATCGGTCGAGAGATCTTTTCGTCGTCGCGACACGTGTAATTTATGGGTGTAAAGAATATTAATTCGGCACAGGGACTCGTCCGGAAATTCGCCCAGCCGCGGTCTTGCCTCTTCACCACCATCATGAACTATCCGGCTAAGATGGTCCGTCACGGAGTTTTCAGAGCCCTTTTTATCCCGAATCTCCACATCGAACTCACTTAACAATATGACCCACTGGATGAGTCTAGGCTTTGACTCCTTCTTCGTCATGAGGTAACGGATAGCTGCGTGATCGGTGTGGATGATTACTTTGACGCCGAGTAGATATTGTCTGAATTTGTCTAGGGCGTAGACTACAGCAAGAAATTCCTTTTCGGTGGTGGAGTAGTTCTTTTGGGTGCCGCTTAGCGTCATTGACGCGTAGTAGATAACGTGCATTGCTCGCCCCACTTTTTGGCCCAAACAGCTCCTACAGCATAATCACTAGCATCGCACATGATCTCGAATGGTAGGACCAATCCGGCGCTTTGATGATAGGCGCAACAGTGAGGTGCGACTTTAAGGTGTTGAACGCAAGCTTACACTCGTCGGTGAAGACAAAATCCACCTCCTTCTTCAACAGCTCACATAGTGGTGTCGAGATCTTGGAGAAGTCTTTTATAAACCTGCGATAAAAACCTGCATGTCCAAAGAAAAGAACGAACTTCACGCACATTATTAGGATAAGTAAGGACTGAATTACGTCAATTCGCCTTATCGACCTCAATTCCTTTAGAGGATACAATATGACCTAACACAATCCCGTGATTAACCATAAAATGACACTTTTCAGAATTTCAGACCAAATTAGTTTCTACACATCTTTGTAGCACAAGTTCAAGTTATTCAAACATGCATCAAACGAATCACCATGGACTGTAAAGTCATCCATAAATACCTCAATGAAGTTCTCAATGTACTCGGAGAAGATGCTTACCATTACATCGTTGGAATGTACCTGGTGCTTTACAAAGTCCGAACGGCATTCTGCGGTATGCAAACGTGCCAAAAGGACATGTGAAAGTAGTCTTCTCCTGGTCTTCCAGCGTATGGCCACCTGAAAGTAACCCGAGTATCCATCGAGAAAACAATAGTATGCGCGACTTGCAAGACGTTCTAGCATTTGATCAATAAAAGGGAGAGGGAAAGATGATCCTTACGGGTTACCACGTTCAGCTTGCGGTAGTCGATGCAAACACGCCATCCATTCTGCGTTCTTTGCGGCACCTTTTCATTATCCTCGTTCTCCACTACAGTGGATCCCTCCTTCTTTTAAACGACCTGAGTTGGGCTGCCCACCGGCTGTCTGAAATCGGGTAGATCATGTCAGCCGATAACAGTTTCAGCACCTCTTTCTTTACCACCTCCATCATGGGAGGGTTTAATCGCCGCTGAGGTTGTTGGCTTGGCTTAGCTCCTTCTTCCAGTAGGATCCTATGCATGCAGGTGGAGGGGCTTATTCCCTTGATGTCGGCAATGGACCATCCTAAACTGCTGTGATGTTGCTTTTCAAGACCTCCACCAGCTTCTCTTCCCGCTCCTTTCCGAGAGCACTCGAGATGAAGCCCGACACAGTATTTCCTTGGCCGAGAAATGCATACTTTAGATGCAGAGTAGCTCTTGTAGCTCAATGGTGGGTGCCTGCACAATAGAAGGGAGCGGTTTCTCGCTCGAAAATGTCAGTAACGCGTGGCCCACCCGCCAAAAGGGTACCTGGAGCATCAAACTCAACTAGGACCTCATGGCACATCAGCATGTAGTATCATGTCATGCTCAATCGGAGCTTACAATGCTATTTTCTACGACAGATCTAAGTGAATCAATCTCATACACATCAAAAACTTCCTGAACAATAGGGTCAATCACATCTATGGAAAAAACAAAATTATCATTTGTAGGATGTTTCATAGCCTCAAATATGTTAAAGTGAACTACATCTCCATCAAACTCAAGTGTCAGCGCCCCACTTGCGTAATCTATCTTAGTATTGGTTGTTTTCATGAAGGGCCTACCCAAGAGGATAGGCGCAACTTGCTTATCATGCTCCATATCTAGTTCATAAAAACCAGCTGGAAATATCAAATTATCAACCATTACCAACACATCCTTGACTATCCCTTTCGGGTGAACCGTTGACTTGTCGGCCAACTGAATCACAATCCCTGTATCAGACAAAGGTCCTAATCCTAGCAATTTATATAATGAGAACGACATGACATTAATAGAAGCACCTAGATCTAGCATGGTCTTATTAATCCTCTTCTCACCGATAATACAGGGGATACTAACCATCCCCGGGTCTGAGCACTTCTTTGCTATCTTCTGCGTTATGGCCGTGGACACTCTTCCACTTACCTGCACCTTTTGCTTACCTTTCAGCTTCTGGTTCCTCTTGATGGTGCAGAGCTCCTTCAAGAACTTAGCATAACGAGGAATACTTTTAACGAGGTTTAGCAAAGGAATGTTTACCTCACACTTACTGAATGTTTTGAAGAGTTATTTGTCATTCGTAGGTCTGCGTGTGTCCTCAAGGCTTCCGGGAAGGGTGCATGTGGTTTCTCGGAGTATAACGGAGGGAAGTTAGGCCTCACATAGTTCTCTGTTGTAGCTTAAAATCACCTCTGTCTTCATAGTCGTCCTCAATTTGCACTGCAGTAGAGTCGCGGTCGTGATCCACAGGTCGCGATCGTGACGTTGAAGATTTAGGTAAATTGGGACCAGATCGCGATCGTGACAGCGTGTTGCGGTCGAGATCCTTTTCGTGATTTTTTCAAAAACCAAATTACCGTCATATCGGTCGAGATCCACAGGTCGCAATCGCGACATCTCTACTGGGGCCGAATCTCGGTCGTGACAGCCCTGTCTCGGTCGCGACATCTGTTCAGCCTCTTTTCGCAGCAACTCTTCTTCTCCCTTCTCTTCGAGTTTCCGTCCGCTTCTTAAGTGCATAGCACTGATGTTCTCTCTCGGATTTCTCTCGGTTTGGGCGGGAAGGTTCCTCGAGTTTTGTTTCGGGAGGTTGGAGACAGCCTCGACCAATTGCCCAAATTGCTTCTCGATATTTTGATGCTAGATTCGGTTGTTTGAGCATGGTCGGTGAAGTGCTTGCTCAACGATCTGAGCATTCCTCCATAGATGGCTCCTGGGGTTTAGGTTGGTATGGAGCGCGGTTGTAGTTGTTTGAATATTGATATTGTTGTTGATTTCATCCACCAGCTTGGTCGCTCCATCGGGGTCTAGGAGGTCCAAAACCTCTCATAGCATGCACTTCAGCGATGGTTGGGTCCTGTAGTTGCGGGCATGCGTCGGTGTGATGGTTATCATCTTCGTAGATCCCACATAGTCTCCCTGGTTGTTGATTTCCAATGGCGATATTCTTGATCATACTTTTCAACTCGGCGATTTCACTCTTCCACCCGGGATCTCCGGAATCCACACCGTTTACTCCTTTCCTCGTATAAGTTCTTCCGAAACTTCTCGTCCCCTCAGCGATTTTGTTTAGTCGGGCTCTGGCTTCGGGGGGATTCAAATTCAGCACACTCCCATTACACGCAGCGTCTACTAACCTTCTCTCATTGTCTAGTAACCCATTGTAAAGGTGGGTCACCAAGTCTTTCTCCTCAAACGCATGGAATGGGAAGCTAGCACATAATCTCACGAATCTTTCCACGTAGTCATACAATGTTTCGTCGTCCTGTTATTCCACCATAGCAATCGCCCTTTTCAGCGCAACGACCTTCTTGGATGGGAAATACTTATTAAGGAAGGCTTTGTGTAGTTTCTCCCAAGTGTCGATACTTCCGGTGGGTAGAAAATAATACCATTGACGCGCGTTGTCCTTCAATGTAAGACCAAAGGCTTTCATCTTAGTCTGCTCGTCGGTGACGTTACTCGGCTTGCTGCAGCTGCAGATGTCGTGAAACTCACTTAGATGCATAATCGGGTCTTCCCTAACCAGGCCATGAAACTTTTGTAACAACTTGATGAAACCAGTCTTTAAATCAAATATAACGCCAACATTCAGGGCAGACATCGTTACTCCCAGGTGTTGTTGCGTCAGATCTGGGTCCGTAAGCTCTCTCAACGTTCTCGCAACCATTGATTCGATTACTAGATTCTGTAGAGATTGTCACAAGTTGCGTAGGTGCGTCCGCTCTATCTCTGGAATTAAATCAAACAAATCTGAATTAGTAGCGCAAGTGTGGACCATAAGATAGGTCCACACCAGAATAGTAACACAAAAAGAAATAAACTACAACAGTTGGCTCCCCGGCAACGGCGCCAAAATTTGACAGGCGTAAAACGGTCGTTGTTCCTATCAAAGATATCCCAACTAAACAATTCCACTTGTAAAGTGGTAAGTCGGAGTCGAATCCCAAGAGAGACACAACGATAGCTTATTTCTATTGTGTTACCTAGTAGTAACTGGGGGGTTTTGATTGTAATTCTAAACTAGCAATAATAAAGCAAATAAAGTTGAGTTTGTAAACAATAATGATGGAAAGCTCACTCCTTTAGCATCAACGCATTATTCTTATGGAATGTTGATCATTGAATTCTATTAATCCTAGATTCTTAATTATCTAATCCGATTGTCCTACTCTTTGTTCGTAATTAGCAACTAGTCCAAATAGTCCTAGAAACCCTTGTTGTAAGCAATAACCAAAGAAATACTAAGGTTCAAAAGCGCAACATCATAAAGATCAAAGATAAGTAGGCCTATGCAATACCATTGGCAAATAGCCGATACTCGACACAAGTTTATAATCTCTACAAAATAAGCACTCGCTAATAGTCTATGCAAATTCTGATTGCTACCTAAAAGGCGAGACTTTTCAAATCGAATTATCAAGCCTAGCAATATGATGGATAATAATCAACCTAGTTGCGCACCTAGATAAAATCAAGATCAACCAATAGACAATAAAGCACATGAGATCATAAAACAATCCTTAATTAAACTTAAAACATAAACATAAGAATTCTCACAAACTTTTCCTAGAATAATGGCTTCAACCTAAGAGTGAACTAAGAGGATCTTAGCCAGACATAGCCAATCGAAAGTAATACCTAACATGGATGAAAAACTAACCAGGGAGGATGATGAAAGTGGAACAAAGGTGGAAGCATTCTTCCTTGGCTGCTGAATTTCTAAGGATGAAGTTGGAAAAAGAATCAAAGGTCTAATCTAACCTAATTTCTAAAGGTTTATATAGTATCTAGTGAAAGGGAAATAAAATAATCAAAATAACTAATAAAATGGGGAAAAACAAATCAGAATCTTGGATAGAATTTGCAATTTGGGCCGGTCCGTCTCCGTGTCGCGATCGAGACATGTGGGTCGCGATCGCGATGTGGCCTCAGTTCTCAGGTCGGGAAAAGTCGCGATCGCGACAGGATGGTCTCGGTCGAGACAAGTCAACTGAGGCTAAGTCTCGATCGCGACATGTAGTCTCGGTCGTGACTTCTTCTCTAGGGCTGGATCTCGGTCGCGACACCTCCTCTCGGTCATGACGTCCTCTCTCGAGCTAGTCTTTGGTCTTCTACAAGCTTTGAGGCAGCTCGGCTTCGCCTCTCGGCTTCGCCATGGGTGTAGGTGTGGTATCCTTCTCTCTAGCGCCATCCCGAATGCACTAAAAGTGAGCACAAGCGGGATATCCATAATAAAACCACAAAATACCGCTTATGAGCATCCTACAAATCCATAAATGAATACCATACCGGATTCCGGGAATACCACTCAATAAGCACCTAAACACCATTAATCCTAAGCTAATAGTCGCTATTTAACACCATATAATAAGCTCCTATTAGGCATCAGGTTAAGAGGGATTAATTAAGAATCACAAAAACACTTATGAACCCCAAAATCGAGTCAATATCTGTTCATTGGACAATAAAATCCATGCTACGATATTTGTCTTGTGCGTTCATCACATCCCATTTTATACACACCATCACCTTGATTAGTGGCTTGGTGGCCACACGCAATGCGTAGAGACCTACATACATATCTTGGTCAAGTGGAGCCTTTCCTTTGTCCATTGACATCGATCCGGGGATGAAAACCAAGATAAGAAGATAATTTAGGGCTGGAATACTGGATAGATTAGGAAAAGGAAGTATAAATAAGGGCTCAGTACTATAATGTGTACTTATTGAGAAAAAGTCGGTCAAATGTGTTAGAGTTGAATAGAGGGAGTTAAAAGGCATTAATCAACTTGGTGAGGGAGATGACGAAGTGATCTTACCATTGAAAACGTTGCAGGATCCGTGTTTAATTTTTTTTTACTTATCTTACAAGATTCAATGTAATTTTGGATGGTCACGAAGGGGCATAAAAGGTAATGTTAGAAGATATTATTCTTATTGTAAATGGTAGATTAGGAATTTTGAAGTTGAATTGGAGGTAATAAATTGACCTCCAACTCAACTTTTATAATATATTAGATTAGATTCCTTAAACCCTTCACCTTCAGCATTCCCCACATTTAACTCCATTAGAAATATAACTGTTCCAACATGGATTATATATGTATATAATCTCTTCTCCTATATATTAAGCCAAAAAATAAACATACTATAAAATGGATTAAAGACTAAAAATAATCTATGTACAATGTATCATTAGTTATTATATTGAAAAGAAATATTATTTATATTTTTTGAGTGATTAATACTATGAGAAAATTTACATTAATCATTTTACATCTATACAGTAAAAATGATTTGAAGAAATGTATAAATTACTCGTATGATACCAGAAAATATATTCATATTAGTTAAGGAAATTAATGTCTATTAAAAATATTAAATAAACATGAATCTAATACATATAAAATAGATTTTTTATAGATAATTTCTTCTAATTAAACTTCTTTTTTTCTTTTCTTTTTTTCTAAATCCCTCTCCGTCGATTGCGTCTTTAGCGACTATTATAATTGTGAAGGTCTTCACGATATAAATACTTCTTTAGTGTGAAACCTATTATGTTCCTACTTATAATATGCAACTAAAAGCTCATGAATATTGTGAACAAAATTAAATTGGATTGGAGTTACAAAGTGGGGAGAGAAATTCAATTTGTATAGACCGAGTGAGAAATTTGATTAGACAAAGAAATCTTTAATTTTTTTATATAAATTAGAATCAAATTTAGCAAATTTGTCAATTGCTCCTTCCCTGAGAAAATATTGAATTATTAATATTTAAATTGTAATAATGAATAAAATAATCAGATGTAACAATTACATATGCATTTTACTAAATATGATATCCTATCAACCTAAAAATAGCATCCAAGAGAAGAATATTTTAGAATTCAATACACACAATAAAATTGATACAAGAAATAATCCATGCAGTTCTTTCACTAAAGAATAAAAAACATCTTTACGATAATACCAAGTACCCATAAATAGTTACACATTATAGACAACCACACACCTTACATTTGTTGATTTAATAAAATGGAGTATTGTCTCATTGGATCACTTTTAATCACTTTATACATTACATTTCATCTAGGTGGGTTTTTAATCACTTTATACATTACATTTCATCTAGGTGGTTTATTCAAACTTTCGTAGACAAACAAGGAAAACACATTCAAATATATATATATATATAGAATAAGGATCCGGTGAAAACAATCCTTATGGTGTGAAGTGCGAACTTTCTCGGGTACACATATAACACATTAATGTTCACATATAATATGCTAATGTTCACATCTAAAGGGATAAAAAAATCACCCAGAAAACGTAAAAATAAAATAAAAAATAACAGTTCACCATTAATAACAAAAATGTCACCGCGTGGATTCATTAAAAAACCCATCTTTTAATCTCAGCCCTCCATTTTCTAATCTAATGGCTCAACATGCTTCGCACTTCACACCATAAGGGTTGTTTTCACCGGAACTCACCTCTATATATATATATGGATCTATATATATATATGAGGTGAGTTCCGGTAAAAACAATCCTTATGGTGTAAAGTGCGAAGCATGCTGAGCCATTAGATTAGAAAATAGAGGGCTGAGATTAAAAGATGAGTTTTTTAATGAATCCACACGGTGACATTTTTGTAATTAATGGTGAAATGTTATTTTTATTTTATTTTTACGTTTTCTGGGTGATTTTTTTATCTCTTTAGATGTGAACATTAGCGTGTTATATGTGTACCCGAGAAAGTTCGCACTTCACAACATAAGGATTGTTTTCACCTGATCCTTATTCATTTATATATATATGATCTAAATGCCCTATTAATGACTAATAACAATTAAGATCTCAAAGTAAAAGAATATAAATAAATAATAATATGACTATACAAGACCACATTTACTTTCGCGTAATCTATTAATGACTACTAATCAATCTAGGAAAACACTAATAATCATAATTATAAAATTTAATTAATAATCAATCTAAAAACAATTATATGAAATAAATTATAATTAGACCTACATGAAATATAAATCAACATCATCACTTAAGCTAAAACATTGACATATATAAAGCATGTGTAAAGCACGTGCAACAAGATTCTAGTATACTATAATTTTAAAGTGTCAAAAAGTACTAAATGACTACCCTAGTAGCCATTAATTACACCACTTAGCATATAAAAAACACTAAATACACCATTAATTATTTTGAGTTACTTATATAAACCCTCTTATATACGTAAAAAAATTATTACTATTTTCTTGGGCTCAATTAGATAGGGTTATTGGTCTATTCGAAATGTAACTCGATTAAAACCATACTACTAATATTCATATAGTATTTTTTATTGTGTTATTTTTTATAAAAATCATTTTTTTGGGCTCAATTAGGTAGGGTTATTGGACCGTTCGAAAATATAGTTCGACTAAAACCAAACTAATAATATTCATATAGTATTTTTAATTATATTATTATTCTTTATAGAAAATGTATGGTTATAATATAATTTCAGTTTCTATAATTATAAATCAACTCTATAAATTAGGAGTACATAGATCTAGATCATTTATTACAAAAAACTAAAAATATAAAGAGATAACAAAAAGTAGTTCATTAATAACAAATAAAAACAAAGTATAATAATTAGATCACATAGAAGATGTATTGATGATACACTGTAGAAAAAATATAATAGGAACGAATTATTATCTACACTCGAGTCAGCATGTCAACAAAAAATATAATAATAACATCACATAGATGAATTATCAATGACACGCTATAGAAAATATATAATAAGGACGAGTTATAATCTATATTTGAGTCTTCACCATGATCCGTGCTCAAAAACACTAAATGACACCACAATGACTATTAATGACTATAAAAAGACTATTAATGACTACATGTAAAATAAAAGAATATAAAAAAATCCTTCACTCATATACACAAGACCATATTTATTATGGCGTTACAAAACTTAACGACTTCCTCCCGAATTTGTTCTGGTTTTACAGAACTTAACGATTTCCTCCTTGGATGGCTAATTCAATCTATGAATACCTCTATAGTGAGTGGAGAAATTCAAAAATTATCAGCTGACAGTGCAAATTGAGAATCATGTTTCTACAAAATGGAAATCACATGTTATTCGTACAGGCCAAGTCCAGTCTAGTTTTCATGAAATCTGTATTATATATGTTTTCTTGGTAAAATTGTTTAGCGATGATGTCATCATAGATATTAAATTCATTTCAAATTCATAGTTTAATCTCATAAATACAATCTATTGTTAATGGAATTGGTATTTTATAAGATTTCTTATCAAGTTGTTTAAATTATTTTTATACTAATAAAAAATCAAAATATATCATTTATTACTTTTGATTAATTTATTTATTTTTTGAATACAAATATGTGAAGGTTGTATTTTGTATATTATTACAAAGTTAGTCTTATTTTATTTACTTTCTAATGATGGGGCTATTTTTATTACAATTGTCGGACAAAAGACATGTGTGAAGCACATGTGACAAACATCTAGTCTATATATATATATATACACTATAAAGTTGGGTATCCATAAAACACTAAAGGTTAGAGTTAAGGTGGGAAACAAATAGTAGGTGAGAAATGGAAATACACCACAATCGTTTGATCAAAATTAAATGGAAAGATGAGATTAAGTGGGGTGCGACGTCTGCACACACGTGTTACACCCATTGCCCCCAAAATTGGCCATTCTCCTGCGATTGGTTTGCACACTATACTCTCGCTTGTGAAACACTCCAACATCATTGCTCTATATCCCCCAACTACTAAAAAGCATGCAAAGCAATTCATAACTAACCTGCAACTAGATTAAGCTATCGAATCAAGGACGATACGAGTGATATCAGAAAGAAGCGCCATGAATTAACAAAGAAGCAGGGACGAATTCACGAAGAAGCAAAGAGGATTTCGCAAAGAAGCAACACGATACGGAGATTTCACAAAGAAGAAGGCGAATCTCATTGTTTTTCATACATCAATTGTTGAAGATACAAACTAGGTAAGTTCTAAAGCAAACCTAAAACCTAGATTTTATTTCTACTCGAACGATTGTGATTTTTTTCCTGGAATTGGTTCATTTGATCTTGATTTAGTTATGCACTTCCATCAACTACATCGTGCTTCTCCAATCTCTGTATATGAACCTAATTTATCGAAAATACTTCTTCAAGCTCTAGTAACTAATCTATGTCTTATTCAACTGCAAGAGAAACAAATCTAGTACAACATGTCTGCTATCAACAGATGCTCTCAATCGACGCAAGGTTTACACCACTTTCCTACATTTATTTTACAAGAATGACTCTAAAATACACTGTTAATAGTCCTGTAGAATGTGCTAGAGTATTAAACTAAAATGTGCTATCACACAAAAACATGTGTGCTACTATTTGAAATGAAGTGGAAATTCGAATGTGTTCATGTGAACTTAATTTGTGCAAATAGAAAGGGAACGAATGTGCAATTAAATCTGAATGAATGTGCTAACAAACAAACATGTGTGCTACTATTTGAAATAA
Organism: Phyllobates terribilis; assembly: GCF_046119375.1. Classification (NCBI taxonomy): domain Eukaryota; kingdom Metazoa; phylum Chordata; class Amphibia; order Anura; family Dendrobatidae; genus Phyllobates; species Phyllobates terribilis. The sequence goes on along the minus strand of NW_027367160.1, from coordinate 30,542 downwards.
AATGGAAATTTGACTGTGTTCATGTGAACTTAATTTGTGCAAATATAAAGGGAAGGAATGTGCAATTAAATTTGAATGAACGTGCTATCAAACAAACATGTGTGCTACTAGTTGATATGAAGTGGAAGTTTCATTGTGTTCATGTGAACTTTATTTGTGCAAAAGGAAAGGAAATGAATGCGCAATTTAATCTGAATGGACTTGCTATCAGAAAAACATGTGTTCTACTAGTTGAAATGAAGTGAAAATTTCACTATGTTCATGTGAATTATATTTTTACAAATGAAAAGGGAAGGATTATGCAATTAAATCTGAATAAATGTGCTATCTAACAAAAACACGTGTGCTACTATTTGAAATGAAGTGAAAATTTGAATGTGTTCATATGCACTTTATTTGTGCAAATAAACATGGAAGGAATGTGCAATAAAATATGAATGAATGTGCATAAAAACAAAGATAATGTGCTACTGGTTGAAATGAAATTGCAATTTGAATGTGTGTGTGATTTTTAGATGTGCAAGTAAATGTGTATAAAATGTGCGAGTAAATGTGTGTGAATGAGCTAATATATACATTAGATAAATGCTACAAGTTTAAATAAAAGAAATATGACTGTTTACTTGTTTATCTTAGTTATGTGAATTCCTGAATAAGAATATACAAGTAAATGTGAACATATGCGCTAAAATAAAAATTTTACATTTAGAAGTAAAAAGAGTTTAGTTCAAAAGGAATAAAAAGGCAAAGTTAAAGTACTTCAGTACCCTCATGCAATAATAAAAATTTCACTAATGAGCCCAGAAAACGTGAACTGCAAAGTAACTAAATGACAAATGAACAAGTGAAGACACAGAACAACAGATCAATAAGAAGACTATAAAGCCAAGAAAGGTGTTAACATCAGGTAATCAAGAATTCAGGAGCACAACTGCAATTGATAACAGTGTAACTAGAGAAACAATAAAGGGTAAATTTGATCTATGGATTGCCATTGACAAAATCACATAGTTTATTATATATGAATATTTTTATATGATTAATCACAATTTATTTTAATTTTATTTATCATAGAAATCCAAAAAAGAGAATAGCCTCACTAAAGGAGAAAGGGACAAGAAAGAGTCTCAAGTTCACCCAACGTGATGAAAAAGAGGGTAATATATCTTTTTATTATGTGCAATTCTATGTATTTCAATGGGCAATAAAATAATATTGAATGTGCATGTTATGAAATGTTATAAGATGTACAAAGTGATGATGAAGAGGAACATGCTGAAGTTGAACTACATTGTGAAACGGCTGAATAACATGTTGATGGATTACAAGTTGAAGAACATGTTGATGCAGTAAACATAGAAGAGGAGGGGTTACAAGATGAGGGAAAAGAACCTCGTGAAGAAGAGCTTGTCGAAAAACAAAAAGAAGCAACTAGAAGTGAGACACAACTAAATGGTAAACTATCACTACATCTAAAATTGCAGTCTGAAAATTTGATATATGCTACATAAAATCTTAACGTCACTTTTCTACTTTTTAAAAGATAAAACAAGAAAGAAGAGGGAATCATCAACATCTATAGGGACAAGAAAAAGTACAAGGTTTACATAAGGGGCCAATATTAAGCTGTGTTATCAGTGATTTCAATTGATTTGTGATGTGTGTAGTAGATTAAAATGATGAATGTGCTAGAAAAGTATTCGAACGTGCAATAAAATATTACTATTATGTGCAACAAAATATTACAATTATGTGCAACTGTATAAAAAGTTGCTTCTACATAACTTTAACATTCAATATGAAATAGTATAGATAGATATGTTTGATTGTGTATCAAAAATGGGGAAGTATTACTATTATGCAATATATGTAAACAACATGAATGTATGTGTTGACATCAAGGGACAATGTCGTGCAGTCAGCTTCTACAAAACTAGTGAGGAAGCAGGAAAGGAAAAAATACAAAGCAAAAGAAAAGGGGATAGGGAAAGAGATTGTACAAAATTTTTGGGAGGATGTTCAATTAACAACAATAATGGGTAAGATGAGACGCCCTAAGGATGTTAAATTGTTTAAAAAGAAAGAAAAAACGAAGAATGAATTAGCATTGTCGGGTGCAAGTAAACAGATTAAACTGAGTACATATGTTTTGAAAGTAGAGTTCAAGACATTGAAATGCAGAAGCACACCAAGAACATTAGTCACCACCTTGAAGGATTTGCCAAACATAGAAAGGGATGATGTGAGGGAATGTGGGTTTGGCTCATTGTTGGATTGGACAGTTGAGGATATACCAATGAAGATGTCATATTGGATTTTAAAGAATTTTGATCCCATCTCTTGCACATTAAACATTTGCAAAGGGCATGAACCGATTCTGATCACATTTGATGTTGTTGAAATGTACATGGGGCTGCCACGAAGTGAGAAGAAGGTAGACGTCACCAAGTGGAACAGGATGAAGATTTTCTTACTAGCTTCAGGCAACAATTTTATATTGATTTTGATGAGGAGACTAAGGAATTCAAGTTAAAGGAACTCAAGGTACTCAAGCCTAGTGATGTGAGTACACTTATACGAGACTGCAAAGTTCCTGATGATTGGTTCAAACGAAACCTTGTCGTATTGTTATCATCAGTGGTAATTGAGACTTACCAGAATGGCATCTTAAATGTAAGAGTGCTGTAAATGTTGAAGGACAAAACAAAGATAAAAGAGTATGATTGGCATGAGTATGTTGTGAAGGTGTTAATTGACCAAACCGTGTCTTGGAACAAGACAAAGGGTGGACAATTCAGGGGTCCCATACTTCTCCTACTAGCAAGTAAACTAAAACCTGCATATAAGCATGATAACTACTCAAATTTGTATTCTTTACAAAAGACATTTAGGGAATGTGCAACTAATATTTGAAAATTGTGCAACTATGTGTATATAAAAGTTCAAATTCGTTTTTATATATTTTTTGTAGCTTGTTAATGTTGACAAAATGACTATAAAGAACAAAGAGACAGAGAGAGTATTTCCTCTAATAAAAGGCTGGAATTCGGAGATGTTGAGGTAGCGACAACTAGAAGAGATAGAATTAGGAGGGTTTGGCTTGGGTTTTCTACGAGAAGGACCAATCAGAAATACAATTCCGAACGAGTTCATGTAAGTGTTAAACAGAGAATTGAGGAAGCATCAACACATGTGCAACAAAAAAGCCATAATGAACTTGGAAGTGACGAAAACAACTTATTGGTAAGTGAACATGAATCACATTTCTTACTCACTAAAAATAATGCTTTTAAAATTGTTATGGCCCAATTGAAATTTAATTCATGACATATTCAATAGGCTTTTCTTGAGGGATATATATCAGGAGGAAGTGATCTCGCATTATCAATTAGAAAATTCCTCAAAAGCATCCGTACAGCTCATGCTGAGTTATCATCTTATAAATTATTTAACCATGTCAATGATGCGATTGAAAGTTGTTGAATGTTAAGATCTCTCCAGTATTGTCAACACAACAAGCAAATGAAGATGTGGACACTCCATCCCATGTACAGTTTTGGGAGCAAGCTCAGAAATGCGTTGAAGAGATCAAGAAGACATTAAAGGAGTAACAAAGTAGTGATGGACCATCTTACAAGCTGAACATGCAAGACGAAGATATGTTTGACTTGCCTACTTTTAACTTGGGCATAACAGAGTTTTCTCCTATTCAATCAAGAGTTGTTGATGATGTGTCTACAATGGCAAGACAATATGACGGGACAAGTTCAAATGCAGAAGAGTTGGAAAAGGTAATATTAATCTTTATTTATGATTTAATATTTGATATTTTATATCTATAATAAAATTAATATATTTCAAGATACAACAAATGAGGAGAACATAGAAGATGCAACAAAGAAAGCACGAAGTGAGGGGACCAAACAAGGTATAAAAATGTGCAACCAAAAATTCTAAACAGTGGTTCAAACAACTTTTGAAAATATATTATTTCAGGATATAACAGGGAACACAATAAGGAAAATGTTGGGAGACAAAGAAACTATTGAAGTAGAAACTAAGGTAAGCTAGTACAAATCATTGAACAGTTTCCCTATTGTTGAATTATCGAATGCGCAATGAGTCCAATGACAACAGGGAACACAATAAGGAACATGTTGGGCGACAAAGAAACTATTGAAGTAGAAACTAAGGTAAGCTAGTACAAATCATTGAATAGTTTCCCTATTGTTGAATTATCGAATGCGCAATAAGTCCAATGACATTGTGCAACATGTGGAATAAGTATGTGCAACATTTTGTTAAAAGCAGTGCAACAATGAATTTTTAATGAAATGCATTCATTTTCCAGCAATTACAATCCTATTAGAATTAAATTGACTACTACTTCCACGGTGTGAACACAAGATCAGGAATTGTCAGAGATGTAGGTGTGAAGACCAAAACGGGGAATGCTTTACAAATCAAATTCTTGGAACCAGTTGTCTTGGGTAAGAGAATAACTAGACCTTCGGACTATGAGAAATTCCCCTATAAGCTCAGAGAGATAGACATAAACAATAAACCAACTGCGGGACAAAACAGATTCTACCAATGGCTCTTCCAAGGTGAAGAAGAGTATGTTAATCCTAAAACTTAAATACACCTAAACTGTCGTTATGGAATTACATTGTACATAACTAATGTAAAACATGCAGGCATGAGGTTTTCAAAATGGGGTCTTTCATAGGGAAAAAGAAGGACTTTAGGTCTCTACAACTCGGGCAAAAGATTGATAGATGTGTAATTGATATGTGGACACAAGTTCTAAATGCTCAGGAAGGGCTAAAGAGTAAAGGAAAGCATCTAGGGTTTTCATGTCCATAAGCGATGTGGTAAGCATTTAATTAGTACTTGACAAAAACTATGAGCTATGAGAAAATTTGATTTCATTTTTATCTATTGCAGAGCTTTGAAATTCATGCCAGGAATGCAAACCACAGCCAGAAATCACAATGGTTCAATAGGGCTATGGATTCTAACTTGAAAATGTTTACAATCAGAAAGCTGAATGACATAGAAGTGGTATATTATCATATAAAGTCTGAAATGTGAAAGAAAATAATGGTTCTTTGTGCATATAAGTCTCCTATTTTGTGATAATTTAATAAGATTTTTTGTTCTTGATAATCTTAGATGGTGTTCCCGATAGTTGAGGAAGATCACTATTATATAATAGCCATCAATCACAAGAACCCAAGGTTTCATATCTTAGATAGTTTAAAAAGAAAGGATGACTTAAAAACATATGGCTACATTCCCAAGACTTTGGTAACTGCTACTTTCGTTTCTTAACATCTACGTTAATATGCTGAATTAGATTACTAAAATAAAATAGTATTTGAATTGTTGTGTAGAGATTGCTCTTGGTAGACTTCTTTATCAAGAATAAGATGAGTACAAAGGTAGAGGAGTTTAATAGGTGAGGACAAGGTTCCACCTACTATTATAGAAATGCCTTGGAGAGATGACAAAAACATGATTGATAACGACCTCTTTGCTATGTGCCACATAGAGACATATTTTGGGTATGGTCTGCAAGGTTGGGAATGTGACATTCAACGAGAAAACAAAAATCAGATTGAGAGTGATGTATGCTAACTCAATTATATGGTGCACGTATAATGAGATTAAGATGGATGTGGTGTCCAAGATAGCATCAACTTAGAGGTTACCTTTGTTGAACACAGACTGATGACAGGTTCGACACTAGTTGGTTGAAATTACTTTTGATTTGATGTAATTTGCGAGTCTAGTATGGTTTTGAAACTAGTTTGGAAACTAGTAGAACTTCGATAATGTTTTCGATAAATGATGAACTTTGATGTAGTTTGATGAATTAAGGATTTAGTTGTGTTGCAAAACAACTTATATTGTCTATGTTTGAATCAGTAATGAACTTGCTCACGGCTTAGATGTTAGGCAAATACAAATATTTTGGACATGTGAAAATGTGCAATGCTTAATAAAAATGTGCGATTGAATATAAACATATGTGCAAGCCTTAGATGGTATGCAACATAAAAAATTTAGAAATTGGAAAGAAATAAAATATGGTGTTGGATACTTAATTAAATGATACCAATTTGTTTACCAAGTCAGTCAACTACACAACACCAGCAAATTTCAATAATTAAGCAACATCCCAAAAAAGAGCAAAAAAAATCGGTCCTACCTCGAAACAAAAACAATACTTCTAGTTAACAAAAGGGGCAACAAACAAAATCAACAAAGTTTACCAAAAAAAGAGAGTAGTAGTATATTGTACTGGCCAAAAAATGCATCACAATTAAAAAGGTGTGAAGGATCACACTGATTACGCAATGTGCAACATAGTACAACCAAAATATGCAATGAAAAAAAATTGAAAACTGTAACAAAAGATTACAATTTATCAGCAGTTTCTAAGGAACTTTAGAGCAAGTACGAGAATTGTGACCAAGCTCTGAACATCTTCCACAAAGCCTCTTTTCCTTGTGAAAACTAGAAATAACCTTCTCGACATAAGACGTTTACTATTTGGAGGCCTACCTTTGGTTTTCGCTTGAGTAGAGGGAAGAACCTGAATTTGCTCTGGAATTGGGCCAAGAAGAGACTCAAATCTGCTATGTTTCTTCTCAAAATCAGTAGAAGGGGCACTTACCATTGAATTCAGGTAATGATCTTTTTTCTCTTTCAATACAGAAAGAAAATCTTGCATGAGTTCAATGTTATCATTAATAGCATTGATGCAAGAATGAGCCTCGACAGATCTGAAAAGCCAAACGTTTCTTTTCATCTACATCAACACCATCTTTAGAAATAGATCCATCCAACTCCTTATTTTGTCCAACATGGTTTAATTAGCTTCTCATGAAGAAACTCATTACGAACACTTATGAGAGATAGCAGCAAATAAGAGCACGGTATTCCAACACTAAGAAACTTATTGCAAGAGCAGGCAAGATCATCAGATGAGAGATTATGCTTGACAAAGTATAGTTTACCATTGTTGGATCATACATGAACACATGAACATCATCATCATACCACATCAACCAGAAGCAACTAAAAACTGATGCATAAATCTAATCCTGAACTTCATAAAACATGTTGATGATGAAAATTGAAGCACATTGTTGCTCTACTGCCAAAGGAGTCTTCAAAGGCGGGGAACAAGAAATTGAATCTAAGTCATTTTTTCCTTTGATTATGCCTCTGTGAATCAATTGCATTGTTGAATTGCAAAATAAACACATTCAAGCAGGACGTTTTGCCAATGAAACATGAGAAGAAAATGTTCTGAATTTTAGATCTAGATTTTGTCCTAAGCAAACCACCCATATTCACATCTTGGAAGAAAGCCGGGATATAATAATGACGTAGACCAGAGATTGCAACCAATTGTTAGAACCAAGATCAAAGTCAGATATAATGGAATGCAAAGTATCTTCAAATTGTTATGGGTTTAATTCATCACTCCAAACATCGAATTGAACCTTTTCATGAAATCTTCCGAAATAGATGCATCAACCCTAACCTTAACCAGAACCTTGAATATAATGTGCCACATAAAAAAAACGGTGGACATAATTAGGGAAACTTGTTCTACTGCTGCCTTCACGGCACCGTCTTGATCAGTTAAAATAATATATGGATCATGGCCTATAACCTTCTTAAAATTCTCAGACAACCAAATATAAGAAGTTGTATCTTCATGAAGCAACAACCCATATCCAAATGTAATTGAACACTTGTTGTTTTCGACTCTCGTGAAAGGCACTAAAACTATATCATACCTAAATAAACAATAATGGAAAAGGGAAATTGATTAGCTAATAGAAAATTGGACATAAAACAAAAAAGTATGATACAAAGACATATGAACTAGAATGTGCAACATAAAGTCTATAAAATGTGCAACAAGAATGCACTAATATTCAACAGATGTTAAACTATATGAAACTATTAACCAAACTGCAAAATTACTTATTTGATTGGTATGTTGCATCTGCTGAAACAACGTCCCCGAAGAATGAAAAGCTTTTAGGAGACATAGGATCAGAATAGAAAAACATGCTTAAACGATTTTCATCATCCATTGCATAGTCAAAGAAGAACAGACCACATCTATCTTTTTTGCGGGATAAATTGTTTATCACCATTGAGCATCATACTCGTACAAATACGCGTTAAGATCTCTACTAAAATTCTTAAAGTCAATATAACTCGCACCAACATTGGAATATGAACCAGTTGTATTCTTGTACATATTAAAAAGCTTTACTTGTACCAATGTTTGACTTCAAACAGTTGATAATAAAATCTTGATGCAAACCATTCAGTTTCCTATTACCTGTTGAAAATTGTTTTGTTCTTCAAGAAGCATCAGATGTGTGTGATGTTCCTAGAAATTTTTAATAAATATCTAGTTTTCCCTTGATAGCGGAGGCTAATTTAGCTATACAACCACACCTTACTGAAATAGTCCTTTGTTCGGATGAATTGAGGTCAGATTTGACCTTATTTTTCTTATCACATGACTTATGGGATTTAAAACCTTGCCTACTGCACAACAATTATTTCCACATAACAGTTTTGAACCATCTCTGGAATGGACTTGAGTACTGGTGCGGACTTTAAAGCCATCATGTTTGGCATATGATGTATAAAACTCAAGAGCATCTTTCACAGTTTGAAATATCTAGCCCACAAAAGGCTTCAAGCCGTCACTGCAAATAGGGTCATAATATATCGAATTCCCAGGAGAAAATGAAACGACAACATTGACTTGAATTTGAAATGTCCCTATAAATAGTGTGCAACAAAATGTAAATTCACATATATATAAAATGTGCAATTTGATTCAATACATATACGAACGAATACATGTACATCAAAAATCAAACATTAGAATAAAGTCATCTGAATACAACACATTTGAATTAATGTGCAACAAGATATTGACAAATGTGCAATAATATAGCAAGGACTGTGCAAAACAAATTTCCACTACTAGAAAACACGCTTTTAGCGACAGATTTAGCGACGGATTTGGAGACCGCCTCCAAAAATTATATGTCGCGATGGATTTAGCAACGGATATCATATCCGTCGCGAAAAGCACTCAAAACCCGGAGCTTGGTTGAGTTGATTAGCGACGGATTTGCGTCGCTAATCTGGCGACAGAGGGGACCGCCACATTTTCAGGATTAGCGACGAAATAGCGTCGCTAATCCGTCGCCAAAATGACAGTGGGATAATGACCGCCTGAAATTTAGCTAAAATAGCGACGGATATGCATATCCGTCTCTAATGTATGAATTGTTTGAAATATAGCGACGGACTTTGAGAAGTCTGTCACTAAAATGAATGAGGGGGAATTTCCGCCTAAATTTTGGGCTTTTAGCGACGGACTTCTCCAAGTTCGTCGCTAAACCCAAGAACCTTAACTTTAGGGAAGGATAACGACGGAAAATCCGTCGCTATCCATCGTCTTCTTCCTTTAAAACGCATTCACCGCCTCCTTTTACACCACCTCCAATTAATAGCTCCTTCGTCTTCTTTTCTTTCCATCTTCTTCCTCATTCTGACGGCTCCAGATTTATTTCCGGCTTCACGACCCTTTCTCGCCCCCGGCGGTGACGTTATTTGCCCTCCTCCTCCCACTTACATTTCGGCGCGATTCTCCCCGGCGGCGATGTCCCCGGCTCCTCCCGTTCGCAGATATCCTCCCGCGGCTCCTCCTCGTTCACAGTTCCGACGGCTCCTTACCATTCGTAGAACTACTATCCGGCGGCCCCCTATTCACAGAACTCCTCTCCGGCGGCTCCTCTCCGGTGGTGACGCTCAGCGGTCCCTTCCGGTCGCAGATCTCCTCCCCCTTCGGTTCCACCTCCGGCGACCTCCTCCCCCCTTCGACTCCCCTGTTCGTAGGTTTGTTTTTTAATTGTTTATTTTTATTTATTTTGTTATAAATTATTAATATATTATATGATTTAGGATTATATATATAATTGTTGGATTTAGGATTATTTAGAATTTTGTGGATTTAGGATTATATAGAATTTTGTAAATTATTAATTATTTAAAAAAATTTGAATTTATGATTATATAAAATTTTATAGAATTGTTGTGGATTTAGGATTTAGGATTCCATAGAATTATGTAGAATTTTTGTAAATTATTAATTAGTTAAATTTTTGTGGATTTAGGATTGTATAAAATTATACAGAATTTTTGTGAATTTAGGATTTAGGATTATATAGAATTATGTAGAATTTTTGTGAACTATAAATTAGTTAATTTTTTGTGGATTTAGGATTGTATAGAATTTTTTGTATGAAATTATTTAATTTTTGATGATTTAGGACTATATATAATTTTTGTTGGAAATTAATTAAATTCTTGTGGATTTAGGATTATATAGAATTTTTGTTGGAAATTATTTAAACTCTTGTGGATTTAGGATTATATAGATTTTTTGTTGGAAATTATTTAAATTCTTGTGGATTTAGGATTATATAGAAAATTTGAAATTATATAACTTTCTATGGATTTAGGATTATATATAATTTTTGTTGGAAACTACAAAGTTTGGATACTTAAACCCTCACTCTCATACGAATTTCCAGCTAATTTACCCCAAGTTGTACCTTCACTCCCATATGAGTTGGGTTTCTTCCACTTATCATCTTGTGCATCACTACCATCTCCAGCTTTTACACGACATGCCATATCCTGAAGAATCTTTTTCGTCTCTCCATGGATTTCCCCAACATTGGATATGGTATTATTCATCTTGGGGAAATCTGCGGAAAGACGAATAAGATGTATTCTTCATGAAAGTGGAGTAGTGTAAAAGCTGGAGATGATAGTGATGCACATGAAGATAAGTGGAAGAAACCCAACTCATCTAGGAGTGAAGGTGCTGCTTGGGGTAAATTAGCTGGAAATTCGTATGGGAGTGAAGGTTCTGCTTGGGGTAAAAGTCTCATTAGATGTAGGATTGTTAGAAATATATAGAAATTTCTAAATGCAAGCGCAAATGCAACAAATGCAAACACAATATCAAGCGTAATGTATGCTCAAATATAGGCACAAATGCATGCGGAAATGCAGGAGCAAATGACTGATTTAGTCCGAGCTGAGGCGGCCAAGCTGATGTCGACCCTTCCTCCAGAACATTGTCCACCACCAAGAGACGACAACGATGACGACGAGTCATAGTTTTTTACATGTTTCATTTTTATAACATTTTTTATTTATACGAACTACGTTGTAATGATTTGTATCTTTGTTCAAAATAACAATTTTAGTTTTATTAATGTTAATATTACATTTTCCTCTAATATTGTGTTTTGATAAACTTTTTATTTAAAATGCAAATCTCGCTTTTATTAAAGTTCAAGACGGATTAACGATGACATGGATGGATTTTGGGGCTAGATTTACGACGGATATCCGTCGCTACAGAGAGTCTCTCGGAGGCAAAAACAGCAACGAAAATCCGTCGCCAAACGGTTGCCACAGAGCGGCTTCAGGAGACCAAAAATAGCGACGGAAATCGGTTGCTATATAGTCGCTCCTGGAGACGAATTTTCGTCGCTAATCAGCGACGGGATTATAAATCCGTCGCAAACACTGATTAGCTACCAAAATGAGTACGACAGACCGTATCCTTCGCGAATTTGCTAACGTGTTCTAGCGACGAACTGGCGTTGATTAGCGACGGAAAAATCATTCGCTAATCAACAACATTCTAGTAGTGTTCTATCCAACATGCTTGCAATATCACCACAATACAAAAAGGAGGAACAACATCTACGCAACAAAGGGGGAGAAAAGCTATATGATGAAGAAAAAACATGCTGAATCACACATAATGTCGTCATCAAAATCTCTTTCCGATCAATTAAATTCATGTTCTTCATTTTTACCATCAACAGCTTCACCATGAAGTCCATCAACTCAATTCATCACTTGAAAAAAATAAAAGCAAAACACCTATCAACGTGATAAAAACAATAAAAAAACACGAATAAACCCTAAATCAAAGAAAAAAGGGAAACATGAAAATAATTGATAAATATAAGGTACGATACCTACTAATCTGAAGATAATAACACAGAACTGATGATTCCGACCACCGAACTGATGATCTAGAGCAAAATTGACGCGAAAACAACAGCTAGATTGAGGAACGGATCGAACAGATTGAGGAACTAATCGACAATGGAGAAACAATAAGAATCGAAGCACTGCTTGAGGAACGTGTGAACAAAATCAACGATTTAGATCATAATTTGTTGGAGAAAAACTAGATTCAACATAATCTGTGGAGGAATTGAGCGAAGAAGAGATTGCACCGCCATCACCCGTTCCCAGAATCAGAATGGAACGAATGGGAGAAGCGTGAACAATGATTTTGTGATGACATCACCAATGAATCCTGTCTGTTTGATCGAATTCCATATGATGGTTGGCATGTGTTCCCATTTCTCACCACCCTATTTCTTTCTCACAAGTTTTTCTCGAAACACTAAATACCTTTAATGATTACTAATGAATGTAAAAAAACAAATAATAATAGGTAAAATAAATCATCATACTAAATATCTATTAATGACTACTATAAAGGATGATGTTCTCAAAAATAATAAATGGCTCATTCATCATATTTAATGCTCTTCACTTATATATATTGAGTTTCACAAATAAGGTAATTAAATTAAACTTTTAACACAAATCATATATTTAGTGACACAATTACATTATATAAAATAAATAAAATTTTTTTCCTAATAACTATATTATATATATCCATAGTATACATTGTATAATATATTTTCTAACTTATTTGTACATAAATATTAATATTTATTAATCAAGTGTGAAACAAATCTATTCTTTGAAATAATTGTATTCGTAGAAATCAGTTACATTTTTGTGAGCTTGAAAAATAGTCTTGTTAATGTGCATAAAATTCTTTTAATGAATTTCATTCATAGACATCGGTCACATTTTTATGAGTTTGAATACGAGTCTTATTAATGTGCATAAAATTCTGTTATCAAAACATTTTTGCAGTAAACTTACAAGTCAAGCATTGAGAATATATGTCATAATCTATCTTATCTTAATCTTAATACATATAAAGATTAGGGGGACTTTGAAATCTTAAATGTAAATTTGCATTTTCATTACTCCTCCATTGAAGACTCATTTTCACCCCTTTTTAATTTCCACCCTCCTCTAGAATTTCTATTACTCAGTCCAATTTGTTCGGCCTAATTTGGTTAGCCAAATAGCCCAATCCCTCCTCCTTAGCCTATAAATACAGACATTCTCCATTGTGAAAGAATATCTTTTCTCTCTCCTCTCTTCCTCTCTCTTCCTCTCTTTTGAGAAGTATGCTCTGTAGTTGCCCACATACGGGATCCTCTACATCAGAAACTCGATTTTTTTCTTAGATCTAAATCGGTTTGAGAAGTATGCTCTGTAGTTGCCCAAATACGGGATCCTCTACATCAGAAACTCGATTTTCTTATTAGATCTAAATCGATTTGAGAACTATGCCCTCAAACTCATTCTTATTTCTCTAATTTTAATAATAATAATATAGTTTTATTTATCCCAATCGAAATTTATACTTCACATATCATAACTTATGAGTTATGATTTACGACCTTCCAACTTACTAATTAATTGAGCAACCTTATTCGTCCCTCATCAAGATATCGTTGTAAGTAAAGTCACGGTTACAACGGGGAACCTTTCGCTTGCCTCTCATCCATTAAATACCCTTTATATTAATAAGCTCCTTCCTTCGTCCAATTCTAACTGTGAGTGTACGAACTCATAACTCACCGGCAATGACACGTCTTTGCTTTCTCAGCCTCTCGAAAAGCCAAATTCACCTCTCCATCGGCTTTCACCACCCCCTCTACTTTCATCTTCTTCGATCAAAAACTTACCGTAGATTGATTTCCTTCCGTTATTATATGAGAATCTATATCAGTTAAGAAAGAAATCAATGTTTCTTAATTCCCCTTTTGGTTGAGTAATTCTTATTTGTGTTTCTTATCCTTATTATGATTGAAGTATTCTGTTTCATATTGGCCTTGATTAGACATCTATTATGCAGACATCCTTGATGTATAGAAGAATTTCCTTTTAATTGTGGGATTTTCACTAGCCAAAGAACATTGCACACTTTTTGCAGTAGTGCATATGAATTTCAAAAATCACATTAGTAATGATGGTGAGATCTGGTACAAATCACAAATCTATGCTATTTTCTATTATACAATATCTATTTATAAGTTGGTTGCAAATAGTTGGGTTAATATATGATGTTCGAGGGTTGCAAGACTTGATGATGACGTAGCTCGGCAAACAAGAATACTATATGCCAAAGTTTGATTTATGTTTTTATATCTTTCAACTTTGTGAGATAATATTTAAATTTTAAATATCCTTCAAGTTGTTGGAATAAATTCTCTGATCCAGAATTTCTCTAATATATTAATGATGCTATATTTTACATACTTTCAGCTTAAACTTTCAATTGTCCTTTCACAATAACCCAATTAATGACTAATAATCAATCTAAAAACACTAATGAGTAAGACCTCAAAGTAAAAGAATATAAATCTTAACCTTAACCTTAATCTTATCTTATCTTAATATATGTATAAAAATTAGGGGGATTTCAAAATCAATAAATATGAAATTACATTTGTCATCAAATGTTATTTAAGTTTTGTAAATTCTATTGTTCCCTTCCGTCCCCATAGAAGAACCTTATTCTTCTTAATGTTTTTCATTATTCCAATCCACAATCAACTTAAACATCCTACACCATAAATCACAATTAAAGTATAAAGAAAACCGATTAAAAAAACATTACATAAATTGAACCATTGAGATCCCTCAGTCAACTTAAACGCCATACAAACACACCACTCAAAATAACCATTGAGATCATCAGTCAACTAAATAACCATTAAAGTTCTCAACTATGGATTTTGGGAAATCACTATTAAAAATCTCAAACACACCACTCAAGATCATACCCACCTCAAATCCTACAAACACACCACTCAAGATCATACCCACCTCAAATCCTTTCTTTACAACGCATCAACAAGGAACAAGTCTGAAACAATGAACCGCGTTGGAGCTCCACAACCACAAATGGACAAGGCACTGACTCAACTGCTCTACCTTGGTCGTGCTCACGCTGCACTAGGGAAGACGGTACACCAAAATACAAATCTCTTTGCCTTTTTACTAGGATCTTCCATTTTTTCTTTTTTCATATTTTTTGTTTGTTTCCTGTATTTTATTGTGAAGTTTTTTCTATGTTTTTTCTTACCAACCGGCATGGTACAACGTAATATTGTAGATTCAAATAAACAGATTCCTAAGTTTTATTTGAGGAAAATAATTAGATTGAGTGGACAAATATGTTATAGTATCTAATATCATGAACTACAAAGATATCAAAATAAAAAGATGACTGAAATAAGTGACCTTTGTTTCAAATCAATTTACACAACAAGATTAACTACACCACTAACAATACGGAGAGAAAAAATTGTTACGTTGATGAAATAATATAAACAAAATTATACATATAAAAAGTAAATGATTATCATTTTATTGGCCTAAATTAGATAGGGTTGCTGGAATGTTTGTAAGTTTTATTCAAGGAAAACAATGAGAATTAGTAGACAAATATATTGCGGTATCTAATATCATGCAGTACAACGACATAAAAATTTATAAAATACCAAAATAAGTGACATTTGTCTCAAATCATTTTACACAATGAGAATAATTACACTACTAAGAATATGAAAAAAGGGACAATTATTATTGTTAGGTCACTAATATAAACACTCTTATATATAGAAAAAGTAAATGATCATCATTTTCATGGCCTAAATTAGATAAGGTTGGTGAATTATTCGAAATATAGATCAAATAAAACTAGATTTAAAATATTAATAGAGTATTTTAAATTGTATTATTATTTTGTATAGAAAACATTTTAATTAGGTCAATTAGATAAGGTTGTTGAAAACTTAAAAATGTAACTACAATAAAACCAACATAATAATATTCATATAGTACTTTAATGTATTATTATTCTTTATAGAAAAATTAATAAAATAATAAAACCACTAGGACACGAAAAAGAAAAGATAAGAAAAACATCGAAAAAACTACACGATAAAATAAAGGAGACAAACAAAAAATACAAAAAAGAAACAATGGTCTGTGCGTAGCATGGGCCCGAAGGTCCTAGTATATATAAAGATTAGGGGGACTTCAAATCACTAAATTTGGGGTTTAAGAAACAATAAATACCACTTTATTCATATTGAATTTTTCAAATACCCCTTTATCTCAATAATGTTGAGTTTCTCAAGCAATAAATTACTATAAAATCAACTAATTCTTATTTTTCGAATTTTAATAATAATAGTATAGTTTTTATTTATCCCCATCCAAATTTATGCATCACACATAACTTATGAGTTATGACTTATGTCCTTCCAAATTACTAATTGATTGAGCAACCTTATTGCCTCCATCATCAAGATACCCTTGTAAGTAAAGTCACGGTTACAACGAGAGCTTGAACTTTCGCTTCCCTCTCATCCTTAAATACCCATTAGATTAATAAGCTTCTTCCTTCGTCCAATCCTCACTATGAGTGTACAACCTCATATCTCATCGGCCATGGCACTTCTTTTGAAGCCAAATTCACCTCTCCACCTGCTTTCACCACCCCCTCTACTTCCATCTTCTTCGGTCAACAACTTACGTAGATTGATTTCCTTCCATTATTATATTATAATCTATATCAGGTAAGAAAGAAATCAACGATTCTTAATTCCTATTTTGGTTGAGTAATTCTTATTTGTGTTTCTTATCCTTATTATGATTTAAGTATTCTGTTTCATATTGGCCACGATTAGACCTCTATTATGTAGACATCCAACCACACCAGATACACTTGATGTATAGAAGAATTTTCTTTTTATAATTGTGGGATTTTCACTAGCCAAAGAACATTATAGACTTTACCGTAGTGCATATGAATTTTTAAATTCACATTAGTAGTGATGGTGAGATCCGGTATATATCACAAATCTATGTTATTTTCTATTATACAATATCTATTTATAAGTTGATTGAAAATAGTTGGGTTAATATGTGATGTTTGAGGGTTGCAGGACTTGATGATGAAGTAGCTCAACAGTGTGAGATAATATTTAAATTTTAAATCCTTCAAGTTGTTGGAATAAAATTCCGTGATCCAGAATTTCTCTCTAACATATTGTTGATGCTATATTTTACAAACTTTTGAGCTTAAACTTTAAATTGTCTAATTTTACTATAACCCAATTAATGACTAATAATCAATCTAAAAAATAGTAATAAGCAAGACCTCAAAAAAAAATATAAATCTTAATCTTAATCTTTATATATATAAAGATTAGGGGGGTTCAAAATAAATGTGAAATTTAAGATTTCCATTTCCATCATAATAATACTTATAAAATTGGGTTTTTAAAGCATTAAATTAATATAAAATCAACTCATTCTTATTTCTCTATTTTTAATAATAATAATATAGTTTTTATTTATCTCAATCTAAATTTATGCTTCACATACCATAACTTATGAGTTATGACTTATGACCTTCCAACTTACTAATTGATTGAGCAACATTATTGCCTCCCTCGTCAAGATATCCCTGTAAATAAAGTCACGGTTACAACGGGAGCTTGAACCTTTCACTTGCCTCTCATCCATTAAATACCCTTTAGATTAATAAGCTACTTCCTTCGTCCAATCCTCAGTGTACGACCTCAGAACTCATCGGCCATGAGACTTCTTTTGCTTTCTCGGCCTCTTGAAAAGCAAAATTCACCTCTCCATCGGCTTTCACCACCCCCTCTACTTTCATCTTTTTCGATCAAAAACTTACCGTAGATTAATTTCCTTCCGTTATTATATAAGAATCTATATCAAGTAAGAAAGAAATCAACGTTTCTTAGTTACCCTTTTGGTTGAGTAATTCTTATTTTTTTTCTTATCCTTATTATGATTTAAGTATTCTGTTTCATATTGGCCTCGATTAGACCTCCATTATGCAGACATCCAACCACTCCAGATACACTTGATGTATAGAATAATTTCCTTTTATTTGTGGGATTTTCACTAGCCAAAGAACATTGTAGATTTTGCAGTAGCGCATATGAATTTCAAAATTCACATTAGTAATGATGGTGAGATCTGGTATAGATCACAAATCTATGCTATTTTCTATTATATAATATCTATTTATAAGTTGATTGAAAATAGTTGGGTTAATATGTGATGTTTGAGGGTTGCAGGACTTTATGATGACGTAGCTCGGCAAACAAGAACACTATATGCCAAAGTTTGATTTCTGTTTTTATATCTTTCAATTTTGTGAGATAATATTTAAATTTTAAATGTCCTTCAAGTTGTTGGAATAAAATTCTGTGATACAGAATTTCTCTCTAACATATTGTTGATGATATATTTTACAAACTTTGAGCTTAAACTTTCAATTGTCCTCTCACAATAACCCAATTAATGACTAATACTCAATCTGAAAAACACTAATATAAGTAAGACCTCAAAGTAAAAGAATATAAATCTTAATCTTACTCTTATCTTATCTTAATATATATATATATAAGAATTAGGGGGATTTTAAATCAATATATATGAAATTACATTTGTCATCAAATGTTATTTAAGATTTTTAAATTCTATTATTCCCTTTCACCTCCATTGAAGAACCATATTCTTCTTAATGTGTTTCATTATAACCGGACCATTCCAATCCACAATCAACTTAAACGTCCTACACCATAACTCACAATTAAAGTATAAAGAAAATCAATTAAAAAAACATTACAGAAATTGAACCATTGAGATCCCCAGTCAACTTAAACACCATATGTCCTAAATAACCATTAAAGGTCTCAATTATGGCTCTTGGGAAATCAGCATTAAAAATCTGAATCATGGGGTTTCAGAAACTATTCAACTTCCACAATACTACACCATGGACGTGTATATACATCCTTACAAACACACCACTCAAGATCATACTCACCTCAGTTCCTTCCTCTACAACGCAGCAACAAGGAACAAGTCTGAAACAATGAACCGCGTTGGAGCTCCACAACCACCAATGGACAAGGCATTGACTCAATTGCTCTACCTTTGTCATGCTTACGCTGCACTAAGGAACACGGTACACCAAAAATCCCTTTGCCTTTTTTCTAGGATCTTCCACATTTTCGTATTTTTTGTTTGTTTCCTTTATTTTATTGTGTAGTTTTTTTCTATGTTTTTTCTTACCAACCGGCATGGTACAACGTAATATTGTAGATTCAAATAAACAGATTCTGAAGTTTTATTTGAGGAAAACGATTAGATTGAGTAGACAAATATATTACGGTATCTAATATCATGAACTACAAAGATATCAAAATAAAAAGACGACCGAAATAAGTGACCTTTGTTTCAAATCAATTTACACAACAAGATTAACTACACCATTAACAATATGGAGAGAAAAAATTTATTATGTTGACTCAATAATATAAACACAATTATACATATAAAAAGTAAATGATTATCATTTTATTGGCTAAATTAGATAGGGTTGCTGGAATGTTTGTAAGTTTTATTCAAGAAAAACACTGAGAATTAGTAGACAATATATTACGGTATCTAATATCATAAAGTACAACGACATAAAAATTTATAAAATACCAAAATAAGTGACCTTTGTCTCAAATCAATTTACACAACGAGAATAATTACACGATTAAGAATATGAAAAAGGTATAATCATTAGTGTTAGGTCACTAATATAAACACTCTTATATATAGAAAAAGTAAATGATTATCATTTTCATGGCCTAAATTAGATAAGGTTGGTGGATTATTCTAAATATAGATAAAAAAACTAGATTAAAATATTAATAGAGTATTTGAAATTGTATTATTATTCTGTGCAGAAAACATTTTAATTAGATAGGGTTGTTGAAAAATTCAAATTGTAACTACAATAAAACCAGCATAATAATATTCATATAGTATTTTAATGTATTATTATTCTTTATAGAAAAAATATAATAAAACCACTAGGGCACGAAAAAGAAAAGATAGGAGAAAACATAAAAAAAACTACACAATAAAATAAAGGAAACAAACAAAATATACGAAAAAAGAAACAATGGGTCCTAGTCTTAATACATATAAAGATTAGGGGGACTTTGAAATCATAAATGTAAATTTGCATTTTCATTACTCCTCCATTAAAGACCCATTTTTAACCCATTTTTAATTTCCCTTTCATTATTCGGTCCAATTTGTTTGGCCCAATTTGGTTAGCTCAATAGCCCAATCCCTCCTCCTTAGCCTATAAATAAAGACATTCTCCATTGTGCAAGAATATCTTCCTCTCTTCCTCTCTTCATCTCTCTTCCTCTCTTTTGAGAAGTATGCTTTGTAGTTGCCCACATACAGGATCCTCTACATCAGAAACTCGATTTTCTTTTTAGATCTAAATCGATTTGAGAAGTATGCTCTGTAGTTGCCCACATACGGGATCCTCTACATCAGAAACTCAATTTTCTTCTTAGATCTAAATCAATTTGAGAAGTATGCCCTCAAACTCAACTTGAGTTTTGTTTAAATTTTCCCAGGTGCCCTTTATTTCCTTTAATCATCTTTTTGGAAATAAGTGTGAAAGAAAAACTAAAATCTCTCACATAAAATGAAAATTGCATTAGCCTTCTACTCAATTATGAAAGATAAATAGTCAAATTAAGTAAATTAAGATTCGCGTGCCTTTGAATTCCAAGAGTCCACATAATTCATTTCTTATCCTTTATTACTATTAAATAAAAGTCCCATCTTATTCTGAAACCGCATTGAACCTTTGCTCTTTCTATGTTTCGACCCTTCTTTGCACAAGTCAAAGCATCACCTCCATTGCTCTATAAATAAATAAATGAAAACAAACATACAATCCTATAAGAGATCCCATTACTATGAATCTATATATCATATCATATCATAATCCTTATAAAGTTTAGTTTATTTAAGCATATTTATCAACATACCCTTATTTTCATTATTGATCATTTTTAAAATAAATGTGAAAGAAAAATGAAAAACTCTCAAATAAAATAGAAGTCGTATTAACCCTCTCCTTGATTATGGAAGATAAATAGTCAAATTAATTAAATTTAACTTCATGTCTCTTCGAATTCCAAGATTCCACGTAATTCATTTCATATCCTTTAGTACAATTAAATATTCTCATTCTCAAAACCGCCTTAAACCTTTTCTCTTTTTATGTTCCGACCATTCTTTGCAGAAGTCAAAGCATAACCTCTATCACTCTATAAATACAGAAATGAATGCATGCATGCAGTCCCATAAGAGCGGCCATCACCATGAATCTCTCACATAAAATGAAAATTGCATTAGCCTTCTACTCAATTATGAAAGATAAATAGTCAAATTAAGTAAATTAAGCTTCGCGTGCCTTTGAATTCCAAGAGTCCACATAATTAATTTCTTATCCTTTATTACTATTAAATAAAAGTCCCATCTTATTCTGAAACCGCATTGAACCTTTGCTCTTTCTATGTTCCGACCCTTCTTTGCACAAGTCAAAGCATCACCTACATTGCTCTATAAATAAATAAATGAACACACACATACAGTCCTATAAGAGAGCCCATCACCATGAATCTATACATCATACCATATAATAATCCTTATAAAGTTGAGTTTTTTTAAGCATATTTCTCAACATACCCTTATTTTCATTATTGATCATTTTTGAAATAAATGAAAAGGAAAAATGAAAAACTCTCAAATAAAATAGAAGTTGTATTAACCCTCTACTTGATTAGGGAAGATAAATAGCCAAATTAATTAAATTAAATTCATGTCTCTTTGAACTCCAAGACTCCACGTAATTCATTTCATATCCTTTACTACAATTAAATATTCTCATTCTCAAAACCGCCTTAAACCTTTTCTCTTTTTATGTTCCGGCACTTCTTTGCAGAAGTCGAAGCATAACCTCTATCACTCTATAAATACAGAAATGAATACACGCATGCAACCCCATAAGAGCGGCCATCACCATGAATCTATATATATGAATTAAAAAATTGAGTGGTTTTATGATTGGGAAAAGATGATCAATATCAAAGCGAAGTCAAACTTAATGTCAATTTATTCCTATACATCTTTATTCTTCTGCGTGTTTTTCCATCTTTTCTTTACCTTCAATTCTTAATATGTGGATATAGTTTGTTGTCATTTTACGATGTTAGTTATTATATTGGATGAAATGGAATTTAAAACTTTAAAAAATAGGCTCAAATAATAAAAATGAAAGATTACATACCTAATCAAAAACAATGTAATGTACAATAATCCATGGAGTATCACACATGGTCACACAAGTTACGTAATGAAAAAAGCTTCAATTGCAAGTATGTGCTTGACCGACAATGCACATTTTATGTTAAAGCAACAAATTATTCTATTAATTTCTAAGGAGCATGCCGCCTCAATTATATGTTTTCACCTATACAAAGATCCAACAACCCAAACACAAGCCCGTGCGAAGCACACAACTCTTCAATAAAAGTAATTTTCCTTAAAAAAAGAAAGACGCAATAGCCCGTGCGTAGCACGGGCATGTCATCACTAGTGTATAGATGGGTTAACCAAAAACACTAAAAGCATGTTCATGCATATTCATTACTATTGATTAATGTTTAAAAAACTCTATTAATGACTAGTAATTAATGTTAAAAAACCAAATAATAAATGAATATTCATGCATATTCATTACTACTAATTAATGTTAAAAACAAAAAAAATCTATTAATGAGTACTAATGAATGTTAAAAAAATAGGTAAAACAAACAATCACACTAAGTGCTTGTTTGGTATTCATACCCTGATATCAGGTATGAGTATGGAAACGGTTGATACCCATACCTGGTGTTTGGTATATCAGTATATGGATATCAAGTTGATATACTTGATATCCTGATATACTCATTTTGTACATACTCCATATACTCATTATTATTAGGAAATCACTCGTATCCCCTTCTGTCTCTTATCCATTTTAAATATTGTTTTCTAAGTAAACTCCTTTCTTCTTGTTGATGAATACCATGGTTGTTCTCAGAAATATTAACCGATATCTATATCATACCAAACACAGATATAAGATATCAATCTCATACCCATACCTAATATCTGATATCCATACCCATACCTGATATCTGATATCTTAAGATATGAATACCAAACGAGCCCTAAATACCTATCAATGATTACTATGAAGGATGATGTTCTCAAAAACACTAAATGATCCATCCATTGACATTTAATGCTCCTTCACTTAAAAACCAAAAAAAATCTATTAATGACTACTAATGAATGTTAAAAAAATTAGGTAAAGGCTATTGCCTAAGATCACACACATTTCTAATTTACATCACATTTGTTATTTGTTATGACTAAAAGACCCTTTGTTAATTACAATGAGTAAATAATCTCTCTTTAATACTTCTAGTATTATCTTGAAAAAGATATTACTATATTAGTTATTCTTTAAAAGATATTACCATAATATGGAGGAGAAGTTTAAAAAGATACCATAAAAAAGTTTTCTTAACAAATGACAGGATAAAAAATATGGTAGGGAAATATACTTTCCTACTGCAAGCATGGTGTGAGTCCACCTAGTAAAATATTATAATAGCATATGTGTTCAATTACTCTATCAATATATTATGAGTACATCATTACATAGATTGAATAATTTTAATCTTTTCTACTTATTTATGGATGGTGCGCCTATGCCCGAGATTTTCCCAACTTGGTGATGCAATTGTAGATGGATGGAATCAACACTATGCAAACCGAATTCCTCATTATAACCAGATCCATTCACCTAAATGTATAAATTTGAATGTTCCTCTTATTGATCTTAGTTCAATTGGTTAAGTTTTATGGATTTGAAAAGCTATTGATGAACAATATGTCTTCCTACTTTTTACAACAATATGTCTTCCTACTTTTTATATGTAATAACCTTTGAATGTGTGGATCGTGGAACCTTAGCTTTACAACAATATGTCTTCCTAAATCAAAATGAACTATCTCTCAACACTTTCAACAACGATGTTTAAAGAAGATAAACTACTCTATTTATACTATGGCATAATCACCGGGAACTAATTACTGAAAAGCTTGATTAAAACAATAAATAAACTATTAAATCCTAACTAACTGATTACAATAACAAACTCGCTTCAACAAACAAGATCCCGAATCTGGTTGTTCTTCACGTATCAAATCTTTCCCTTTATAGCGTCTTATAAGATATCTTTCCATTTATACGCGCTCGGTCCCCTTCAGTGCATTTGGTTCCCTTGAGCGCGTCTTCCTTGCATAGTGCTTTAGTTCTTTAACGCTCGGTTCCTCACTCTCTTTACTCGGTTCCCTCTTGTGGTGTTCGGTTCCCTTGCTCCTGGTTAAGCGCGTTAAGCGCTATCCTTCTCGTTGGACTCGCTCTTGTATCTTTACTTTAGCTCGTTGCTTTCCATGCAAACCACCTAAGTAACTCAAAGGCCTATTGTTTTCCTACGATATCTGACTCAATAAACATATTAGTATATAAGGTTGTTTGTCATCATTAAAACTGAAGCATTATTAGTTATATGAATTAAGAGGCTAGTTCATATAACCAAAAATTTCCCCTTTTTAATGATGACAAGCATATAATCCTAGCATATGTATAGAGTTGAACCAGAGTAGAGCTGAGGAGGAAGTAGCTTTCATCCCCCCTTAATCAATGAACAAGTAGCACTCATCTCCCTGTAACTTAACATAGGTACTAGTTCCCCCTAAATTAAATAACTCTTATGCCTGTAATATTCCCCCTTTTGACATCATGTAAAAAGGTGTGCTTAATATTAATCAAGGGAAAAGAAGAGTATTACGTGCGTGCCTTCTAGAGGAATGATTAAGTGATGCAAAAGAAAACAACGCAAGTGAAGCCCTATCTCAGTACGTTCTAGAGCAAGCTGGTAAGTGAATCAAAGACTACTTATCATTAATTAAACACAAGAGCACACAAAATAGACATTCAAAAGAGCAAAAATACACATAAGGGTTTGAGGGGCTTTGGATTTCCTAAGGAGCTCTAAGGGAACTGAGGTCACAGTTACTCCCAATGGTACTCATCCTCATACGCGTCTTCATAACCTTCCTTGAGCGGCCCAATCATAAGCGCCTTCATGTGATGAAGGTGCCAGTCTATCATTCGGCGCAAGCCTGACAAGTGCATGTTGGTCTGGAGAACAACCTCTAAGGTGCGAAGCTGGATCTCCCACTACTAGAAATCAAGTTTTTCGCGACGGAATTTAGCGATGGAATTGCCATCCGTCGCTAATTCCAATAAATAGCGACGGATTTCGTGACGCAATGCAATTCCGTCGTTAATTTTAATGAAAATGGGGATTCAGGAATTAGCGACGGATTTTCCGTCGCTAAATCCGTCGCTAGCAAAATTAAGGATTTAGAGACGGATTTCCCGTCTCTAAATCCGTCGCTAGCAAAATTCAAGATTTAGTGACGGAAAATCCGTCGCTAATCATTATAGTCAAAATCTCCCTCTAATTTAGTGTGTTTAGCGACGGATTTCCGTCGCTAATTTAAGCGGTAAAAAATCCCGCATAATTTTTTTTCGAATTTTTTATTTCAAAAGTAGGCGGTCAAAATCCCCACCCAAATTAGCGACGGATTACCAAATCCGTCGCTAAAGTCCCGCCTATTTTTTTCGAATTTTTGTTACAAAATGAGGCGGTCAAAAACCCGCTCAAAATTAGCGACGGATTTGATAATCCGTCGCTAATAGTGTATTAGAGACGGATTTAGCAATGGATAAATCCGTCGCTAATCTATCATGTTCTATTTAAGGCCCCCCCAATTTCCTCCTTCACATAAAATCAGTTTCGCCCCCCGAATTTGCTCTCTCGCCTCACCTATTCACCGCCTTCGGTTGCTTCTCCTTCTGCAGCTTATCCTCTCGCAACTTCTCCTCTGGCGGCCTATCCTTCGGCGGCTTCTCGATTTTGATTTTTTTTGTTTTCCAACTTGTTATTTTTCATTTTGGTCTCCAACTTGTAAGTTACTTTCAATTTAATGTTGCATTTGATTTGAATGTTAATATTAATGTTGAATTTGGTTTTGATTCAAATGTTAATGTTGCATTTGATTTGAATATTGTGTTTGGTTAAACTTGATACGGATTCCGTGGGTTAATCTTGCTACGGATTTCGTTGAAATAAATAAAATTGGAGAAATTGTGCGTTGGAATAGCGAAGGATTTCGTCGCCAAACTTTCACTAAATCTCTCACATGGGGTCGGATACGTTTGGCTTTGGCGACAGATTTAGCGACGGATTTTCGTCGCTAAATGCAGCGGTCAAAATTTTGGCGGTCTAAGTCCCGCCTGTTTTTTTTCAAATTTTTTGTTACAAAATTAGGCGGTCAAAAACCCGCCCAAAATTAGCGATGGATTTCCGTCGCCAAAATCCGTCTCGCCGGGGGACGTGATTAGCGACGGAAATCCGTTGCTAATGTCGTCGCGGATTTGGCGACGGATCATAGATCCGTCGCTAAATTGTTTTTAGACGAAAATTATCGTGACGGACATAGTCCGTCGCAAATCCGTCTCTAACCAATTTTAGCGACGGATTTACCTTGTTTAGCGACGGAAAAATCCGTCGCTAAACAAGGTTATTCTAGTAGTGTCCTCAGGACTCATATTCGGCGGTAGCAGCGGCTTTGGCTCTTTTAGGGGGTTGTTCATGCATTGAGGCCTTGGTTCAGATTTAAAAGGGCTGAGGTGTCAGGCTTGGGTTTTGGTTCGGCCTTGGGCTCAGTTCTGGGTGTAGGCCTAGTTTTATATTTTCTACAGGCACTTCCATGCTAGCTTGTTTCACCAACCTGCGCAGCCCTGTCTCCGTGATGATGCTCTCTAAGGCCTTTTCCTTCACAGGCTTGTATATCCCCAGCTCGAGCATAATTTTCTTGACTATGTGGGGATAGGGAAGGGCGTGATTCTTGTGCATCTTCACCGTCAGCATATGGGAGAGAATGAGTCGCGGCGTGTCAATTATACTGCCTTTGATCACTTCTCGTAGCGGACACGCATCGGCTATCGTCACAGTGTCGCGCTTCTCTTGTCTGGTTATGACATTTCTCAGCATGATGTAATGTAGTAGCTTTGTGCCAAAGCTGAGGATGTGTGTCTTGATTTCTTTTGGCCGCGCCTTCCCCACTAAGAGCTCTACCGTCCGAGCCTTTCCCAAAGGCCAGTTCTTCTTGGGCAGTGAGGCGTACCCTTTGCTTGTTGGGAGAATCAAGCACCTTGGTGAGCAGCTTGATTTTCAACGTCTTTGGCTCATCTCCCCAAGGGATCTGAGCCACTGAGTAAGGCTGTCCAAGCGAGGGGGCATAACCACCAGTGTGTTGTAGAACTTGCGCACCTCCTCCTGGTCGACAACAAATGGCTCTACCTCCAGTTCAGACTAGCGCGTCCGCTCTACCGAAGTTATTGTGGCGGTGACATCAAATTCAGTTGGGCTTAGAGTGCTCCAAAACCCTTAACCGATGATCAGTGGCTCGATCACTACCCTCGTGGTAAAGTTTCCTTGATCCGGAGGGAGGCTAAACGAGGAGTCGCCTTCAGTGGTGACAATCGCCTTTGACGAGAGACCTTTGGCTCGCTTTTAAGAGGTCGAGGAGGGAGTGTAGTCCAATGGTCTCTTGTGGGAGACTTGTTGGATCGGGACGCAGGGATGGTGAGGCTTAGGTTTGGGGAGGTGATGGCAAGGGCTTGATGGGTGGATTCATCGTGCATGGAGGCCATGGGGGTGTGCTCTTTGGAGTTGGTGGATGAGGCCTTTGGCTCGGTGGAGGAGATGTTATGGATGTGATATTTGGGCTGTGGGTCTTCCTCCATTGGTGTGGGTGATGTGTGATGTGAAGGGAGTTGTGTGGTAGGTGGAGAAGGTGGTGAGGTTGAAGGCTGTGGAGTGGGTTGTTTTCCGGGGCTATGAAAAGTAGCATTTGAGGAGTTGGTGTCACCGAGGCCTACGCTTGCAAAGTGGATGGTGGGACTGACGAGGTGGCGGCGGTATTTTCCATGAACGACTTGAACTTTAGATATTCTGCCCACTGTTCGGCGCTGATGTTCATTGGATTCGCCATGTTTTGAGAGTGTAGAGTGAGTCATGAGAGAGAGAGAGAGAGAGATTTGAGAGTGACAGTTTATGTAGGGAATGAATAGTGTGAAAGCGGTAAAGGGAGACTGAATCTGGGTGGAGGGCTATTTATGGAGGGCGGTGAACGTCGAATCACAACGGCTCTAAGTCAGTTCAAGAATGGCGCCTTGATCTTCGCAGAAGAAAGTGGCCGTGGGGGAACTAGCAAGTGATGATTGCCTATGAGATAGCCGACCGTTGAGATGCTCGGTCCCTATGATTATGTCTGTCCCCATGCTCAATTCCTAATCTAATATGCGCTTCACCATGTTCTTGGTTACTTGGTCCCCATGAATTCTCGGTCCCCGTGTTCATATTTCTCTTGATCTGCGCTTGTCGTCTCTCATACTATTTTGTCCCCATTTATTGATGTGCTGTGTCTCAGTTCCCATACTTGGTGGGATATTTAACTCGCTTAAGCACATAATAATTTCACACACACAAAGGGACATAGAAGCTCTTTTAAAAACAACAAGTGCTAAGAATATATGGGTAGGCTCTTTGACATCTCAGTGAATATTCCCAGTTGTGGCTTATTTTGTCATAGGGAACGTGACACCAAGATCTAGGCTAAGTGACTGGCCTATAAGCACGAATCATATTTAGGGGGGGGGGGGGGCTTGATCATATGGTTAAGAAGCGATCATCATGCATATATATAAAGGCTTGAAAATGAAGAGCATGCATATGGATCAAATTTTAGCAAGCAATAGTACAATCCTAGAAGGGCCTAATCAAGTGTTTATCATTTAGCATCACACAGAGCATCGCAAAGGACGTATACCTTTTTAAGAGTACATGCTAGGTTCGTGCACGTATTAGTCCTAAGTTCCCAAGATTAAAAGAAGCAATAATTTACACAAGGTCAATGGAAGAGGCTTACATTGAGGGAATGCTTAATGAAGGGGGATCAATCCCAAGTGAAGTCTGAGTTTGACGAATGGTTCCTTGTTCAAGGCCTTGGTGAAAATGTCTGCTATTTGATCCTCAATCCTGCAGTGGGTGAGCTCTATGTGCTTCTTCTCCGCATTGTCTCGAAGGAAGTGATGACTCACGTCAATATGCTTAGTTCGAGAATGATGCACATGGTTCTTTGAGATATTGATCGCGCTAGTGTTGTCACACCTTATTTTAATTGAGCCCATCAAAATACCGAAGTCCTTGAGTTGTTGCTTGATCCATAGAAGTTGAGAACAACAAGAAGCATATGTTATGTTTTTCTGTCTCGGTGGTGGACACAGCTACTGAATTTTGCTTGCGAGAGCCCCAAGAAACAAGGCAAGGGCCTAGGAATTGAGCCATACCTGAGGTGCTCTTTCGATCAACGAGATAACCTGCATAGTCAGCGTTTGTGTATCCAACAAGTGTAAAATCGCAGTTCTTAGGGTACCATAAACACATGTTGTCAGTCCCTTTTAAGTAGTGAAGGATTCGCTTGATGATAGCTACATGCGACTCCCTTGGATCGGATTGAAATCGTGCACAAAGACTCACTGCAAAAACAATATCAGGCCTAGAGGCAGTTAGGTACATCAAGGATCCTACCATACCTCTATAAAGTGTTTCGTTCGCCTTTGGTCCGTTAAGGTCTGCATCGAGCTTAGTGCATGTGGACACTGGAGTGTGAAAGGGCTTGCTATTGTCCATCCAAACTTCTTTATGATCTCCCTTAAGTAATTTTGTTGATGGATTCGAATGCCTTCAGCCTTTTGCACCACTTGAAGGCCAAGAAAGAAGTTGAATTCCCCTATCATGCTCATGTTGAACTTGCCGCTCATCACGTCTTTGAATTTTTCTACAAGCGACATGTTAGTGGAGCCAAAAATAATGTCATCAACGTATACCTGAACCACTAGGATGTCGCCCTTAAGTTCCTGGATGAAGAGTGTCTTGTCGATTGTTCCCCTTTTGTAGTTATTAGCTACGAGGTACTCGGAGAGACAATCATACCATGCCCTTGGTGCTTTCTTTAATCCATAGAGTGCCTTGTCCAGAAAATACACGTGCTCAGGGTGTTTTGAGTCCTCGAAGCCTGGGGGGTACTTCACATACACTTCTTCGTTGAACACACCATTG
>NW_027367159.1:0-61342 GCF_046119375.1 Phyllobates terribilis | reverse complement strand
ACGGAAATGCAGTCACGTTTGCATCGAGACATACATGCGCAAATGTCCGAGTTCATACGAGGTAACGTGACTATGATGAATGCAACCCTTCCACCACAATATCGTCCGCAACAAGTAGAAGAAGAAGAAGAAGACGAAGAAGACGACGGCCCCGAAAATTAAGTTTTTAAGAATTTGTATGTTTTTTTTTCAACGAACGACGTTTATAATGACAATTTCGATTTAATTTATGATTTCTATGCTTGTTTATGATTGATTTCATAATATTTCGAAATTTAATAAAAATTTATAAATTGTGCAAATATTAAATCTAATGAAATGAAAAAATCTAAAATTATAAATGGTATTAGACACGGATTTACGTCGGAAATCCGTCTCAAAATTTAGAGGGTTGGATCACTTTTTGCGACGGAAATCGGTGGCAAAAACCGTCGCAC
Source organism: Phyllobates terribilis (assembly GCF_046119375.1). Lineage (NCBI taxonomy): Eukaryota > Metazoa > Chordata > Amphibia > Anura > Dendrobatidae > Phyllobates > Phyllobates terribilis. The sequence goes on along the minus strand of NW_027367159.1, from coordinate 60,905 downwards.
ATATCGGTCTCCGGGATGTCAGAATTAGCGACGGATTTCCGTTTAAAACCGTCGCTAAAATCGGTCTCCAGGTGTCAATATTCGCGACGGATTTCCGTCGCCATAGCGTCGCAAAAAATCCGTCTCCTACTTCCACATTTGGCGACGGAATTCCGTCGCAAAAACCGTCGCTATTTTAGCGACGGACCTCCATTCCGTCGCAAAGTTCGTTTAGCGACTACATGCATTGCGACGCTCTATTTGCGACGGAATTCCGTCGCAAACCTAAGTTAGCGACGGAATTGGAGATATTAGCGACGGAATTATCCGTCGCTAATATCCTGTATCCTAGTAGTGCATTAGCTTCGTCATCCTATGATCTACAAATTGAGGGGTGATTTGGCTTGATTGGAAGTCGTTTGCACCACCGAGTTGGAAGTTTTTGGTTCATTGAAGTTTCTTCTCCATTTTGGCACCCGCCTGTCACTATCAACTCCCGCCGATTCAGGTTTTCTCAAGCCTCCACAGACCAATTTCCGCGCCCGCCGTTAGCCTTTTTCGAGAATTTTTCTGACCAAATTTTTGTGCCCTCCAAACATCATCGACGCCCGCATATTAGCTATGGGACTCCTAATAACAAGACAAGGAAAGTCAATCCGGCAGATATTGCGGCTAATATGCATAACCGAGATATCATGAACACAATGTTTTTCGACACCAGCATCAAACGGGAGTTGGGGATCGACGTCTGTGTGCGAGAGATGTGCGTTGACGCTGGTTTGGGATGGTTTTGGAGGATTATTCACCAACGTATGTGATTTGGATGCAAGAGTTTTTATCGACTCCTCGTATCAACGAGAGTGCGGAGATGATCAAGTTCACCTTGGGTGGACGAACGCAACTCGAATTTCAGCAGTTGCGAGATAGTTTTTGGTTTCACCAAGGCGCGTGTACCTTTCAATACAGAGGAGAATGGGCACTTTTACTTCTGGCTCAAGTCCACGGGGGTGAAATATGACTCGGATGCTTCAAATTACGGCAATTCGTGGTCGCACCCCGGCCTTCGTTTCACCCACAAGGTGATTCATATGCCATTCTTTGGGCAATCGTAAGTCAACAAGATCTCCCTTACCGACTTGAAGGCGGTATGTACTTTAACAGCACCGCAATTGTGGAGTGGGTAGGTTTGTTTTTTAGAGCTGTTTGAAGTTCCAGAGCTACAACGCTTAGAAGTTGCATCAAAGGGATAATTACATTGATTGGGGACTCGTTAGAGATTAACCACCCCGATGAGGCGCTGGTTTCTCCAATTTATCGGTTCAATGTTGTCCTGATTAGGGACTTTCACATGCTTTGGACCGATATTTTGCACCGGCAGGGCGAAGCTGACCGGGAGATCCACACTTATCTCTTCGACACCGGGAAGACGCATTATTTTGTGCTTCCTAGGCCCGAGTCTTTTTCGTACCCGGGCGAAGACTACGCGGAATGGGACCTCCGCACCTTGGTTGGCATTTATACGCCTCCTCTTCTACCAGTAGCAACTTGGTAGGAATTTCCTCCTCCTCTTCCATCAATACCCAGGCGAAAGCTATGAAGGACGTGTATTTGGTCCATCGGGATGAGCAGATGCAAATGATGATGAAGATGATCCAACAGTGGGACACTTTTTCTAGGCCTCAGTACCCAAATTATCCACCACCACCATCACAGCAGTAGAGGTATTCTTCTATTTACCCCTTGCTCTTCATTTATGTCCGATCTTAGCCTTGAGGACAATGCTTTGTTTAAGTGTGTAAAGGTAGATTTATATTCATTACTTGTACATACTCTTTATAAATCTTTAAAAAATTGAAAATTTTGAAAAAGACATAAATGAAAAGAGCCAATAATAAATCATGGGATGAGTGAAAATCTTTAGGGGCACTCAGGCAATAAGCCGATAAAATCTGGTTGGCATTAGGCCTAGAAAAATGAAATTTAGAGAGTTTTGAGGTGGGTGGAATTATTATTGATGAGAGTGTTAAGTGAAAACCTGAAAAGGCGCTTAAACAAGAATTGGAGTGAAAAGAATTTGAATATTTAGGATGGTTCTTTTCCACATTTTGGCGCTGATGGCATAAGTTGATGGAGTATGGAGTGTTGATGGAAATAAAATATAAAGTGTGGATCTACTCATAAGACTCCATGTGAAACCTACCCATAACACTCCTATACTCCATCGACTTTAGGATGGTTTTTTTTCACATAGGAGTGAAAATAAAATAGAAATTGTGGATCTTTTCACCTCTCATTTGAGCTTACACATTTAGATCTCTTTGATGAGTATCATGGGCTTACTTTGCATATATTATGAGGTACTTTTTATCATTATTTTTTATTGGGATATTTGGAGACATGCTTTTGGGGATGTTATGGAGTAGATACTAGGATTAGACTTCTTTTCCAGTGTTTGATGCATATTGTTGTGGTTGTGCTATGCGGATCTTTTCTCTAGGAATTGGTGGTTGAGATGTGTTATTCAGATGGACATTATCTAGAGGAGTAGGTCATTACATAGTGTTTGAGAAGGATATGTGTAGGATGGAGATGGGATCTTTCTTTTTGATTTTTTACCTTTATTTTAGAGGAGACATGGGATGTTCGTAGCTTTTATTGGTTATTGTTACTTGGGGTACATGATTATATGATTATGACTGACTACTATTTTGAGGATTGAGAGCATTCTATATTGAGATTAGACGACGATGTATAAGTTGGATGGGATTAAGGACGAGCTTTGTTGGGTGTTATATTCTATGTGAGAGTTTTTGTACTTGTGCTTTCTACATGGGGATTATTGAGAATAGAGTGGTTTTCTTTTCCGCTCGGGACAAATAGAAGTTTAAGTGTGGGGATGTTTGATAGGCATATCTACAAAGCGTCTATGAGCGTAGATTTAGTATCGTTTTACTAGACTTATGGGCATTACTATGACATATTTGGTATTATCAGGCGCTATATATCTTATTAAAAGCTATTATGGAGCTTCTTATAGATGAAGAGGAGTTAAGGAAGAAGTGAAGAAAAGACGAGCATATTGAAGATCACGAAGGAGCTGAAGGAGATGAAGACAAAAGACATTTCGGCGGCCGCCTATGCTTCAGCGGTTCCCACCTATAAGGAGAATCACCAAGCTTATAGAAGGCACTTTGGCGGCCGCCGATGATATATAGGCTCCCGCCGATTTCCAAACAGAGATTAAAAGTCATGTCTTCTTAATATCTTTTTGTTTTGATTTACTCAGATATTTTTCTTAATTTTCAAACTTGTTTAATTTTTTATTAGTTTTAGGTTTTAGTTTCCCTAGCTTATAAATAGGGCCTTAGACTTTTATCATTTAGGTTATTATCATATTAGCCTAGGTTTTATCATCGCTTTCTAGTTTTAAAACTTTGAAGTTACGTACTTTGTTCCTTAGGGTTTTGAGAGTTCTCTCCAATTGTCAACCATGAATTCTTATTGTTTTATCTTTGTAGAACCTGCTATGGAGGGCTAAAGTCTCAATTTATAATAAAGCTTTGAAGTGTTATTTGGTTTGATGTATTGAGTGGTTTGAGTTTGGTGTAGCATTGTTTGGTTGCTTTCTCTTGATTATAATGTTATTGATTTATGATACTATATTGATCACCTAGGATTGAGATTGTTATTCATACATTTTACGATAGATTAATGGCGTTCATCTTAACCTATTCCTTTTAAACAAGCATGAAAACTTGTATTTGGTTTAAACTAGGTATTTTGTGTAGAGATTTGCATCGTAGACTAGTCCTTAATGCCTATTCCTTGGTGTTCTTTGCTTATTGCTTCCATTCATTTGAACTATAGGCATTTGTAGTAGTTAATTAAGTTGGATAGGTCTAGTATGCTAGGTTTGAGGTGCTAGATAATTGTTGTATAGGAATAGGGTCAAAATGCTAGGATATGTGTTCTATGAAATCACAATAATATGTATCATCAAATGATATGGATTTGATTTTCTAAGATATTCTCCAATTAGTTTTCTAAAATTATTTCCCATTGTTTTCGCAGTTAATTTTCCAAACCCCCCCCCCCCTGTTCTATACTTTGATTTGTCCAAATGAAGCCTAAATAAGTATACGCCTCCTATGGGATTCGACCCTTACTTCCGTTGTAATCTAGTCAATAGAATTAGTGAAGTTTAGGACTTAAAAGAGTCCAAGACGTTTAATCTTGCCTTGTATGCACTAGAGTCGCATTTATTTAATTTTTTCCTACATTCAATTGTTTTACGACCGACAAACACAACTCTGATGAGCTGTACCCGCAGGGTGGCAGGCACCGGACTGATTTAGGCGGCCGCCGTAAATGGTGTTGTTTTCTTTGATCTTCACTTATCTGCATTTCTTCGAACTTGGTCTCCATTTGCCTTCTTCAAAGTCTTCTAAAAGTCTCTTCTTCACTTGATTTCACGTACTTTATATGAATTTACCATTGTTTCCGAATACGCATTAAGGTACCTCGTAAGTTACTGAAATAACGTCTAATTCTTGCACTTTAGACGTGTCGTATCCGTGTCTATCAATAAGTATCAAAACACATATTGCTTTCCTTTGTTCTTATTTAAGCTCTTTTAAGGTCAGCTGTATAAAAAATTTAGTGTTGAAGATGTATAGTAATATCATATATATCAAAACATTTCTAATAGTATTGGTGGAATTTTATTTCACATTTAATTTAGCTATGCTCTACTTGTTATGTTATCCTTTTCATAAGCATTGTTTCCAGTATATTTCATAATAGGTTCCATCTTGATCACATTATGAACTCCTCCATTACTTATATTAATATGATGATTTTTTGTTCACTTTATTTGAAGCATCTTATTCTCAAAATCTTGTTTCTCAAGTTTGCACTACAAAATCCAAAAGTTCACTTGATTTGTTCTTTTATTTTTTCTTGTTTCAATATTTTCCTTTTTTTGGTTGTCCTAAAAACTCCACGAAAGAAAGATTAATGATTCACATAAATACTTAACGGAAAATGCCCCGAAGAAATCCAACGAATACCTAATAATCTTGTTATACAGGGTTACTTTTTATTGGCATTGGAAACACATCACATTGTGGCAGGGTAATGTTTCACAATTTAACGAATCTTCCACCCATTTGATGGGATGGTTAAGAGATTATCTATGGTTAAACTCTTCACAACTTATCAATGGATATAACCCTTTTGGTATGAATAGTTTATCGGTTTGGGCGCATGCCCCGCCCACCGGCCGGCAGCATACCTATTGTCTTCTTGGGTTGTTTTGGACATTCCAATTGATTTCCATCATTCTTGGTGGTGGTGTTGCTTGGATTTCTCCTTGTCCTTACTTCCTTCATCCTTCAGTGCCTTTTGGTTGTCAAGTGACTTACACTTGGCCAAAAGTCATCAAAAATGGACGAAAGTCACCAAAAAATAGACGAAAGCTACCAGAAAATAGACAAAAGTCACCATACAATGGGTGAATGCCACCAAAAACTAAACCCAACATCTACCTTTAGAATTCCTTTTACTAAGTTTATTTCTGTAGGTATGTGAACATTCAAGGCTCGTGTTCGTATTGCATCTAGATCCATCTCTTCAACTACCAAGACCAAGAATCATATATTTACACTTCAAGTTGTTTTTCCTTTATTTGTTGCGAGGCTTAGGTTTGTAGCAAAACCTCAAGTTAAAGGTCTTCATGCATATTATTACGTAGAGGTTGTAGAAGGCTTTACTTTACATAAAAACAATCACTTAGACATCCTATGTCTTGCAGAAAAGAAATTAGATCAAGAACTGAACATTTTCTTGGTGAAGAAAATGGAATTTGATAAGTAAAAAAATTATGGCTAAGTCTGATAGAACTAAAGACGGTATCTTACTTCTTTGGAAGCAGTCTCACATGATTAGAAATATCTCGTTAAATTGTATTCTCAAGAATGTCATCATCATTAACAATGAGATACAAATAACAGAAAACCTTGAATTGTATTATTGTTTCTCTATATGCTCCTTCCATAGAGCAATTTAAATCAACCTTTTTGGAATGAAGTTATTGAAAAAATCATAGACATAGGTAAACCCTACATTTTGATTAGGGGATTCAATGATATTTTTCAGAAGACAAAATCGGGGTCTTGTTCCAGACTCTAACCAATTTACTAGGATGCATGACCTCATGATCAACCTAGACTTGGTTCAAAATAGATTTTTGAGATTCCCATTTACTTGGAGAAAATATTTAAATATGGCTAACAATATTCTTGAATATTGTATAGGGTACTTATTAATCAACAATTAATTTTTCATTTTCTAGATCTTCATGTGCATCATCACCCTTTTACCGCATCTGAACATAGCCTAATCACCTTTCACTTATGAATTAATTAAAAGAATATCAAAATGCTTTTCGGATATGAGAGCGCTTGGACAGATGAACCATCGTATTCTAAATTAGTTAAAATTTGGAGATATAGAATACATGGTTCTTATATGTTTCGATTTTATCAAAAGTAGGAAATTTAAAGTCTTACTCGAAGGAATGGACGAGAAGTCATTGTGACCACAATTTTAATGAGGTAAAAAGATCTTCCAAGATTCTAGCTAGTCTCCACAAAGACTTCATCATGGACCCGAATAATATTGACATCCATAGAAAATAAAAAATCATACTACATGGTACAAAAAACTCCTAAACTACCAAACTCATTATTGGAGGACTAGGGTAAAAACTAAGCATATGACTCTTATGGATCATAATAACTCATATTTTCATTAAGTGACAAAAATTAGATTCTACAGACAAGCCAATCTTGCCTTCTGTACTAAGCAAGGAAATTTTGTTTATACCCTTGATAGCATTACAGAAGCAATCACAAGAGAACTCGATGGCAGATTTATAAAGAATCATAATGTGAAAATTCAGATGGGTGAATTAGACATCATTCCTCAACTAATGACGACAGAGGATAATATTATGATTAACGGTGGTTCCAACCTTGACAGAGATCAAGAATGCTGTTTTTAAGCAATCTTTAGGGAAAACCCCGGGCCTAGATGGATTTTCTGTTGACTTCTATTAAAAATATTGGAATAATATCAAGAGTGGTTTTTACCAAGCCATAAAATACTTTTCCTATTATGAAAATATGTTGATTGCATGGAATCGTTCATTTATAGCCTTGATCCCAAAAGTAGATAATCTGGTTAGAATTAGTAACTTTAGACCCATTATTTTGTGTATCTCTTTCTATAAAAATCTTTGAAAGGTTCTAGCTAACAGATCAAAGAATGTTCTTCCAAAACTTATTGGCAACCTTCAAGGTGCATTTGTTGAAGGAAGACTCATTCAACATAACACACTTGATGCACATTACATCTTTCACTTCTTGTATGTGAATAAAGGACGAAAACAATCATCCAAATGGATGGCTTTAAATATGATATGGAGAAAACATATGATAAAAGAGATTGGGTTTTTATGTAGAAAGTGTTTCAAAGATTTGGCTTCTCAGAACAATGGATCTCTCTTATAAGAAACTATATTGAAACTGTGTGCATTTCGGTCCTTGTCAATAATCAGCCTAGACGAGAATCGAAACCTATTTGTTTTATTAGACAAGGTGATCCTATATATCCCCAAGCCCTAGTGGGCATCAAACTCACAAGTACTAGGTCTGCAATTCCACTATTAAGCTTTGTAGATGATACGATTAGTTTCTCAAATACATCCATTCAAAATGCTAAATTTTGAAAATTTTCCTTAATAAGTTTTCTACTCAAAGGTGTCTAAACATTAACAATGAAAAAAGTTCTCTAAAAGTGCCAACAAATATCTCAAATCAAATGAGGGATGTATTCACAGTAAAGGGGTGTTATTTAAGTTAAACTTACAAGTGAGCTTGAAAAATATTGATGATTTTATTTTATCTATGAATCAACAATTATCTAAATGGAAAGCTTCACTTATTTTGCAAGCAGGAAGAGCTCTTCTTATCAAACCTAACTTGAGCTACAAAATAAACTATCTAATGCAGTGTTTTCTTTTTCCGACTGAAGTTGGCGAACAAATTGATGATATTAATAAAAGATTCTTCCGGAACAACTTCTCTTAAAACTTTCATCCAATTAGTTGTTGGGAAAATATTTGTAAGCCAAAGGAAGAAGGAGGCTCGGGAATAAGATTGGCTCATGAGAATAGAAAATCCCTTTAAATGAAGCTGATATGGAGAACTATAACTAATCCATATAACATATAGAAAAAAAATCATTACTGAAAAATATCTTACAAACCTAGACACATTAGACTATAAGAAATCTACTAAATTTTCTTGGTAATTTAATAGGCGTGTTTCCTTAATCTTGGAATTTAAAAAAGGAATAAGATGGATTGTTGGAAATGGGGAGAAGCTCGACTTCTGGACTGATACATGGATCCCTCAAATCTTCTTTAAGGATTTCAATGATAATTTGTATCTCTTGGAAAAAAATTAGCAATTTCTGAAACTAGATAAATCTTGTTAACTTTATTGAACTTTAAGTGTGTTGACTATTAATATAGTTAATAAGATTAGAAGCATCAAAATTTATCAATTCTTTGACCTGGAGGATAAATAATTTGGGATGAGAACATCTCTGGTATATTTTCTACCAAAATAAGCATTCAATTTATGTAGATCTAAGAATTATCTATTTTATTATAAAGCCTTCCATTTTGGAGAAAAAACATCTTCCATCAAAAGTCACCAATTTTTTTTTGGAGACTTGCTCGGATATTTTTCCCAATATAGAAAGACATAATAGGCACTGAGTGGCGTCTCAATTCTCTCTTTGCAAAGCAGTAGATAAAAACTCAGACCATCTCTTGTTTGGGTGCACCTTTACAAAGAAATTCTTTAGTAAATTAAACGAAATCCTTAATATCCCTTTAACCATTATAGAAAGTGGAGATTTTGTTACTTCTATGAGAGACTTTTGTAAATGAATGCTTTGATATTGCATACTCTCTATGGTGTAATTATTGGAGAATTAGAAATAAGGTTATCTTTAGAAGAAAACAAATTACTAATGATTCAATCGTTAACAACATTATTTCTACTACGATGTTTTAGTTCCATATCTAGAAGGAACACAACAATTCAAAATATAAAAAGGATGATATCAATGGCAATACCAAAAAGAGAAGTAAGACAAATTCAACAAAGCATAAGCCAAAGGACAGTAATGTAAAAATGAACTTTGATGGTACGGTGATTAGGGAAAAAGAAACATTTGTTGGATTCATCGTTCGTGATCATTTTGGTCAAACCCTATTAGTAAAGAATATGCAAATTCTTTCCTCCTCTATCCTGGTTATTGAGGCCTTGGTGATCCTAATGTGTCTTAGGTTATGGTGGGACCTGAGTGCTCCAAGTTGGAGCTGGAGGGGGGTAATTTGACGGTTATTAACTCTCTTAGCAATTATTGGAAAATACCTTGGGAAGAATATCATTAAGAAAATTTATCTATTTGGTATATTTTCATTCTTGCACTTTCAGGCATGTTTATCGAGAAGCTAATAAAGTGGGGGACTTCATCTCTAGATTTTCGCTATCTTCAGATTTATTGACAAAGATAACAAAGTTGGTAACTAAGAGAAGTCAAGGTCATGATCTTGAAGAAGATAGACAACAACTGGAAGGAACTGTGACCTCATGCAGGTATTTGTAGTTTTGTAGAGATCATTAGGCGTGATGATATAGGCATGTCTAGTTTACTAGGAGGCCTTTTTCATGACTTGTTAAAAAAATACTCGGAAAAGCAAAATGAAAGAAATGAAATCCTAAATGCAAGCAAAGGGATGCGAATCAATCAGCAAGATAATTAGCCTTCTTATACGCTTAAGTAATCTGGACCAAACAGTCCGTAGTTATGAAGCCAAAACGTTGAGAATTTGATTATCCCTCTCCAATCTTTATTTGAATTTGGCTTTTGTTTTTATTATATTTTGATTCCTCTTTTTGTTAGTATATAACTTTCTCAAACAAAATGGTTTTTTTTTAAATATCATTTTCGAGTGTTAGATCAATACATATATTAGAGTTCTCATAAAATAATACTTATAGGATTTTAATTTATTTGTATGATAGTACGAATATATTTGGAGAGTTTTAAAGTTAGTATTATTTTATGTTTGTGGGTCATATTTTTAGTAATTTAAGGTGAGTTTCCATATAACGAATCTTGTGGTAAAGCGGTAGTACTAATCTGGACTGTTAGATTGAAGGAAATAGATGGACTATATTTGGGGGATTAAAAAAAATAAATTAGAGAAGTTTTAGGGAAGAAAAATTAAAGATAAAAATACAACATACAAAAAGATGGCGTCTTCGAGTTAGAATTTTTCAGGAAATTTTAACACATATTCGCGTAGTTTATGTGTTCGAGTTAGCCCTAGTTTGTGTTTTCGTTTCTCTTATAGAGGTTATTCAAGATTCAATTAAATGTATTCTTGAATTCAAATGGCATGTTTGTAACCGTAATGTAGTAGTTTTTCATAAAATACTAACACATATTCATAATTGTAGTTTCTATTTTTGAGTTACTTGTATCACGAAAAACAAGTCTTAAAACAAAAATAAAGCGTTTTTAGAGCCGTTGAAAGTTTTTAAAACTAATTTAAAGTTTAAATATATGTATTCAAAATTTTAAAGTATTTTAATGTTTAATTACTTAGTTAGTTAGTTTTAAAATTTTGAGTTTATATACTTATTTTAAAACTTTAAGTTCTTAATTTAAAAACATAAAGCACTTATTTAAGAGATATGGAGCACGAACACGGACACGGGCATACAGATAAAAACATTGAAGAATACGGGAACATAACAAATCTAACATTAGAGATTATTGTCATTGCGGGACATGACATTATAAATTATATCGTTTGAAAGATTTTATTGAAAATAATACATTAAACTTAAATGGGGAAACCAATGAAATTCAATTACAGAAAATGATTAATACCAAAAATTGTTGTTAATTATTTAAATGTCATTATATGGATGAAAATTTTTAACAAAATAAGGTTAGAGTTTTAAGTATCAAGATTATAGATTTTATCATAATTAAATAAATCAAAATGATAAGGAGATTGACATTTTATTTTTGTAAATTAACGATTTTGAATAAAATTTGAATGATGCCAACGCGATGAGCAAAGTGTGTTCAGGTTTGTCTTGATCGTATCCAAAATATATCTGAATTGTTGATTGTGTATTGACCTTATTCGGACGCGTCCGGGTGTATCAAAGAGTACTTGTGTATCCAAAGCGTGTTGAACACGAACTCAACTTCCTTATAAACGTGTTTGTGCTAAAAGGTTAAGAGCATGATTTAATCACCGATTCAAGATCAATTAATTTTCATGGAATCTTGGATTAATAATTTGGGATATTTATGAACTTGACCTTTAATCTTAATCTATTTTTTATGGACTAGGTTGATGATGTTCGTGTTTCATACAGGCTTTCATTCGGGATTTGAGATTTTGTGTACTTTTTACATTGTATATGGTAGATCTTTTCAAATTGAACTTTCTTGGGATATAGTAGGTCTATGCATGTGGGATGAAGTTTTAAGCCCAATATTGATCATCACTAAAATATTTAATTGTTTTTCTTTTTGGAAGGAAAAATCCCAAGAAAAATATAGTTTTATAAATAGGCCTATCTACATTTTTTTATGAAGGTAGAATTTCCGTAGAAAAGGAAGCTTAGTTATGTACGTGTGATACAAGTCTTAAGAGTGAGTTTTACTAATATACGATTGGTGAATAATTTCCAAATTGATATGCATCTAATTATCACCTATGTTCTATCCAAACTATCATTGATCTCAATAATAAGTCTTTTTTGTATCTAGAACAGTTCAAACTATAAATCCTCATGATAGAAATCAACAAATTGTAACTCAAACATGTGCGTGAATACCCATCACTACAATACAATGTGAAATTCTTTCTCCAAAAGTGTCCATACTTTCTAAAAATTTATTGGATCTAACACAATATATATAATAAAAGTCAATTCTTAATAGCATAATTATGTTGTTTCAATAAGGATGGTATTCTTATAATGTACATTGATATATAAATGTTAAATTTCTATAATTATAAAAAATATAATACCTAACAAAATAACATATTCACCATCTAATAAAAAATACATAAACTCAAGGTTATACTAAAATGACGAAATCGGGTTCCTTATAATTTTTACAAGTGTGTAGATATTTACTTTCAAGGGTACAATAATTTAATTTAAGAATGGTTTGAAAGTACTTTATTATTTTTTAAGCAATTTAATTATTTAAAATCTCTATTTTATTATTAGAACTCAAATAAAAGATGCATTAATGGGGAGTATCACATTTGTAAATTTCACTTTTATATGTATTTATGTTCTAGTTTAATTAGTGATTATATAAAATTTACATAATGTCCACCAACTCCATTCCCACCATGTGTTTCGTCATCCTCCATATCATAAAGTCTCGCAACTCTTCAAATTTCTCTCTCCAAGTTACAAACCATTCTGATTCTTATTGTTGTTAATGGACTTATTTTGGATTGCTAATATATTACTTATTTCATTGTTTATGACTTACATGAAGCTTCATGATCCATATAGACATCCCGGAAATTATACACAATGTATATAAATAAAAAAAACAACCAAAAACTATATAATTAGAAGTTCTTGCTGATGAGATTCCAATAATTTAAAAGTCTGGATTACATGTGAATTTCAAATAGGACAACTTATTGGATAAAGGTTAATTCCCTTTGCTTCTAGAACTCAACTAGTTTTTAAGTTTAAGATCTTACATTTTTTTTTGAGATCCATAAAGGTGCATTTTTGGTTATTTAGCTGTTTTCTGAAAATACTAACACATATTCGTAACCCCAATTTCTGTTTTCAAGTTAATTGTATAACTGTTCGTGAATTCAATTAGTATATTCGGAACCATATATTTGTGATTCAATTAGGAATTCTTTAGACACATATTCGAAATCATAGTTTCGATTTTCGAGTTAAAAATAATTTGAATAGTCTATTTATAAGTGTATATTCGTGATTCAATTAGTAATTTCCGGGAAATATTAACACATATTCGAAATTGTAGTTTATGTTGTCGAGGTAACCCAACTTTCTTTTTTCAAATTTAACCCTAGTTTGTGTTTGTTTCTAATATATGGGTTATACAAGATCCAATTTAAGGTTATCATGATTCGAATAATATATATGTAATTATATATCCGTGATTCAATTAGAATTTTTAGGAAATTTTAACACATATTCGCGTAGTTTATGTGTTCGAGTTAGCCCTAGTTTGTGCTTTCGTTTCTCTTATAGAGGTTATTCAAGATTCAATTAAATGTATTCTTGAATTCAAATGGCATGTTTGTAACCGTAATGTAGTAGTTTTTCATAAAATACTAACACATATTCATAATTGTAGTTTCTATTTTTGAGTTACTTGTATCACGAAAAAACAAGTCTTAAAACAAAAATAAAGCGTTTTTAGAACCGTTGAAAGTTTTTAAAACTAATTTAAAGTTTAAATATATGTATTCAAAATTTTAAAGTAATTTAATGTTTAATTACTTAGTTAGTTTTAAAATTTTGAGTTTATATACTTATTTTAAAACTTTAAGTTCTTAATTTAAAAACATAAAGCACTTATTTAAGAGATATGGAGCACGAACACGGACACGGGCATACAGATAAAAACATGGAAGAATACGGGAACATAACAAATCTAACATTAGAGATTATTGTCATTGCGGGACATGACATTATAAATTATATCGTTTGAAAGATTTTATTAAAAATAATACATTAAACTTAAATGGGAAACCAATGAAATTCAATTACACAAAATGATTAATACCAAAAATTGTTGTTAATTATTTAAATGTCATTATATGGATGAAAATTTTTAACAAATAAGGTTAGAGTTTTAAGTATCAAGATTATAGATTTAATCATAATTAAGTAAATCAAAATGATAAAGAGATTGACATTTTATTTTTGTAAATTAACGATTTTGAATAAAATTTGAATGATGCCAACGTGATGAGCAAAGTGTGTTCAGGTTTGCCTTGATCGTATCCAAAATATGTCTGAATTGTTGATTGTGTATTGACCTTATTCGGACGCGTCCGGGTGTATCCAAGAGTACTTGTGTATCCAAAGCGTGTTGAACACGAACTCAACTTCCTTATAAACGTGTTTGTGCTAAAAGGTTAAGAGCATGTTTTAATCACCGATTAAAGATCAATTAATTTTCATGGAATCTTGGATTAATAATTTGGGATAATTATGAACTTGACCTTGAATCGTAAATCTCTATTTTTTATGGACTAGGTTGATGATGTTCGTGTTTCATACAGGCTTTCATTCGGGATTTGAGATTTTGTGTACTTTTTACATTGTATATGGTAGATCTTTTCAAATTGAACTTTCTTGGGATATAGTAGGTCTATGCATGTGGGATGAAGTTTTAAGCCCAATATTGATCATCACTAAAATATTTAATTGTTTTTCTTTTTGCAAGGAAAAATCCCAAAGAAAAATATAGTTTTATAAATAGGCCTATCTACATTTTTTTATGAAGGTAGAATTTCCGTAGAAAAGGAAGCTTAGTTATGTACGTGTGATACAAGTCTTAAGTGTGAGTTTTACTAATATACGATTGGTGAATAATTTCCAAATTGATATGTATCTAATTATCACCTATGTTCTATCCAAACTATCATTGATCTCAATAATAAGTTTTTTTTGTATCTAGAACAGTTCAAACTACAAATCCTCATGATAGAAGTCAACAAATTGTAACTCAAACATGTGCGTGAATACCCATCACTACAATACAATGTGAAATTCTTTCTCCAAAAGTGTCCATACTTTCTAAAAATTTATTGGATCTAACACAATATATATAATAAAAGTCAATTCTTAATAACATAATTATGTTGTTTCAATAAGGATGGTATTCTTATAATGTACATTGATATATAAATGTTAAATTTCTATAATTATAAAAAATATAATACCTAACAAAATAACATATTCACCATCTAATAAAAAATACGTAAACTCAAGGTTATACTAAAATGACGAAATCGGGTTCCTTATAATTTTTACAAGTGTGTAGATGTTTACTTTCAAGGGTACAATAATTTAATTTAAGAATGGTTTGAAAGTACTTTATTATTTTTTAAGCAATTTAATTATTTAAAATCTCAATTTTATTATTAGAACTCAAATAAAAGATGCATTAATGGGGAGTATCATAATTGTAAATTTCACTTTTATATGTATTTATGTTCTAGTTTAATTAGTGATTATATAATGTACACCAACTCCATTCCCACCATGTGTTTCGTCATCCTCAATATCATAAAGTCTCGCAACTCTTCAAATTTCTCTCTCCAAGTTACAAACCATTCTGATTCTTATTGTTGTTAATGGACTTATTTTGGATTGCTAATATATTACTTATTTCATTGTTTATGACTTACATGAAGCTTCATGATCCATATAGACATCCCGGAAATTATACACAATGTATATAAATATAAAAAACAACCAAAAACTATATAATTAGAAGTTCTTGCTGATGAGATTCCAATAATTTAAAAGTCTGGATTACATGTGAATTACAAATAGGACAACGTATTGGATAAAGGTTTGTTCGGTTTTTCAATGATGTTAGATGTTGTTGCTAGTGTTGGTGTTGTTGCTGGTGCTGGTACTTTTATCTAATGCATGCTTATTTTCTAGAAATAAAAAATGGGGATAAGTGTGAAACGGTAAAAGAAAACAAAAAAAGAAGTACTTCTAATTTTTTAAAAGCGTCATTTCATTGCTTATGTTTTGTAGGAAAATAAGTACTTTTTAAAAATTTTGGATGGACGAACCGAACATGTCAATTGAGTGCTTATTTTCTGAACAAGAAAAATAACTACTGAAGTACTTTTTTATGACGAAACGAACAAACCCTAAGACTTGAACTACAATAAACATATGTATCCTAGTAACACCTTTTTGTGTTGTGACCTTCTACTATGCCTCTATCCATACGTCTTATTCCATCGAATAGGAATAATTTAAAATATCAAGATGTTTCAACTAACCCTATTGCATGTCTTTCCTATAACACTTCTATCTGGAGCAATAACTGGTCTGATCCATTGTAATATCATATAGTGTGTTTATGTGTATCTTTTTGAACAAAACAAATGTTGTCAATCAACACAACCATTCTATATTCATCCTACAGATGTTGTCTAACTTTGAATATAGTAATAAAATAGAGATGTGATGTTTTGAAATACGTATATACCTTGTAGAAGTGTTGCTTGGTTGGATATCTCTTGAAGCATAAGTAGTTTTAACCGATTTGAATTATCAACTCTTTTATTATAACATAGAGTTGACCATGTCAAGATGTTGAGTGAGGGAATTATAGAAACAACTCAAACTATTTTAGATAAGAAGTACAAATCTCGCTCTAATGCTAGTTTCTTTTGTAGTGGAAGATAGAAGGAGTGAGGAAGTTGAAAGATATTGGTATGTATGACAATCAATTATTGTTTCAATGTAATATTTGTCCTTTTAAATATTTTTAGATGTTAATAAAAGAATTTTAAGAGGTTATAATTAAATAAGAACGTGTGAAGATAATACTAGAAAAGAAAATAAGAGTTAATCATTATAAAGTGTTTCTACTGAGCAAAATTCTATGGTCAAAGACGTACAGTAAAATAGAGAGAGTTAAAGGGAATTTATAGGGGTGATGAGGGAGAGTACAAAATGTTCTTACCATTCAAGACAAAGAAGGATTTGTATTTAGTTTTCAATGTAATATTGGATGCTTAACAAGAGCATAACAGGGAATTTCAGAAGATATCAGTGGTAGAGTAAGGGATAGAATAAGAATTTTGAAGCTGGATTGGAGATAATAAATTGACCCACAACTTAACTTTTATAGTATATCATATTAGGTAGGTTCCATGTCAGACTATTGAACTCCCAATTTACATTATATCGGCTTTTTTTATACAAGGCTAACACTGGGATCCCTCAACAAGGTGGAGGCCATCCCACGTCATCACTAAGGATGACTAAAATAAATTTTGTAAGAGTGTGACAGAGACCTACAGGTTGGGTTCCGTTGTCCTGACACAGAAGTCAGGTAAGGTAGTGTATCATGTTGCATCGGTGTTGGTAAGAAGGTGGTCATTAATTACATGAATGCTATGGTGGTCGATAGTATCTGAGGCGATCATATCGACAACCCGATTTGCTTCCCTGTAGCAGTGAAATATCCGGAAATGCTGGAGTTGGCTTAGATATCTCTTAATGTCGGAAACAATGGCACTAATGTCCCACGATACGTGCCATATATCTATAATGGAATTGATGACTGTGAGATTGTCTCCTTCGATGATGATGTAATCTATCGATCTAGATACCGATTCCTTGATTGCATGGAGGGCCGCATATGCTTCTCCTTGGAGGATTGACGAGCAGGAGATCTGTAATTTACTAAAAAATGAGACTTTACCTGATGAGTCTCTTGCGATTGATGTAGTTGAAGTCCGACCCTATGGGGAGATTGATGCGTCAAAGTTGACTTTTATCCATCCCGGAGGAGGTTTTTTCCAAGAGACATTCCGCCTCTGAGTTTTAGCGGTTTTCATGTGTGGTCTGAAAATGTTATCATTTTTTTTGCACAAATTCCCAGTTAATGTATTCAAAGAACACTATATCTGTAGGGTTGGCTCTATTGGGTCCATTGTTGAAGATTTTCCTATTTCGATGCATCCGGAGCTGATACCAAAGGAAACACATGTGCTTTGTCTTATTGTTATGCGTGAGAAAATTATGGAGATCATTTCTAAGATATGAGGAACGAGTAATGGTATATGTGTGACCTAGTCTTTTTTGAAATTTGGAGATCATGTTCAGAGTGTGGGGGGAGTCAAAGAAAAAATGATGGTTGTCCTCAGTAGCTGTTCCACACATAGAGCATAGTGGTGGGACATGTTGTACAAATCGATTTAGTGTCTCTGGATTAGGTAGACAGTCGGAAACAGCCTTCCACCAAAAAATTCTTATCTTAGGTGGGAGTTGTAACTTTCATATGTGATTTGTAAGAGTGTTTGTAGACGGTGGTTGTTGGTGTGAAATAAGCTGAATTGCTGATCTTGTTGTGAAATCTCCAGTGCTTGAGAGTTTCCAGACTCGTTTGTCATGGACCTCAAAATCAGGGATGTAAATTTGTCTAATGATATCTATTATTGATGTAGGAAGAACATTTGCAAGCTGGAGGAGGTCCCATTGTTTAGTAGGTTAGATAAAGTGGTTGACTTTAGTTTGAATATCGTGGACATTCGGATTATAGTACTACCTGATATCGGTAGTCGGGATCCAGTTATCCGTCCAGAAGTTGATGGAACGACCATTGCCTACTATCCAAATTAGACCCTTTTTGAACATTTGGCAAAGTTGAGTAAGTCGTGAGAATTGCCAGGATTGATTTCTTTTTTATGATAATCAAGGATACTTCTATGCCCCTAGTATTTTTCCATGATTATACGAGACCATGGGTTGTTTTGATCTGTCTCAAGTTTCCACATAAGCTTGATTTATAATGATGCATTTAGGTGGGAAGCTTTATGTATTCCTAAGCCACCGAGTGACTTGGGTCGACATATTTTATCCCATGCCAGAAGCGGAGGAGCGTTTGAGTTTCGTTTGTTCCAAATGAACCTCCTGTTAATCTCATCTATTTTGGAGCATACACCTTCTGGGAGCAAGAAACTTGACATCAAATAATTGGTCATGGAAGATAGTGTGGATTGAAAGAGTATTGTCCTACAAGCTATAGAGAGTGAGTTTTCCTTCCAAGCGGAAAGTTTCTGATTCATTTTTGAGATGGTGAATTTGAAGCATTCGTTTTTTACCCTTCCGGATACAATTTGAATGCCCAAATACTTTTCCAATGTAGTTTTTATTCGAATATTGAGAATAGATGCAAGTTGTTGTTTGGTTTGTGTAGTAATGTTCCTGGAGGTTTTGAAGGAACTTTTATGATAGTTAATGGTTAGACCTGATAGATTTGTAAATTTCTGTAGAGTGGAATGTATGCAGTGCATATTTCTTTCCGTTGCATTAGGAAAAATAATTGAATCGTGTGTGAAACTAAGAAACGGTATAAATGAGTCGTGAGCAGTTAGTTTGATCCCACCTCTCCGATTAGGTCTCTCACACTCTAGTTGGAGAGTACGTGCTAGAAATTCCATAGCGAGAATAAATATCGAAGGTGCAAGAGGGTCACCTTGCCGAAGGCTGCATTTAGGTTTAAAAACATTACCGGGTACGTTATTGACAAGAACCGAGTATGAAGCTGAAGTAATACAATCCATGACTAATTGGATCCAGCCATCGTGAAAGCCAAAGGATTGGAGTACATGTTGTATGAATGGCCATTGGATTTTGTCATATGCCTTTTCGAGATCCAATTTTATCGCAACCCAACCTCTCTTCCCTTTATTTTTCTTATGGAAAGAATGGAAGATCTCATGGGCTATTAAAATATTATCTTGTATGAGTTGAGAGTTGACAAATGCGCATTGGAGCGGATGAATCAACCGAGGGAGGATGGAGCTTAGTCGATGGGATATAATTTTAGTGATAATTTATAAGATGTATTACATAGACTGATAGGACGGTAGTTGTTGATTGTTGTTGGATTGTCTATTTTAGGAACTAAGATTATGAAAACTTGTGTTGCCTCAGTCAGAATGGTTTTAGAATGAAATGTTGCTTGAGTTGCATTTACGATGTTATTGCCAATGATTTTCCAATAATTTTGATAGAATTCGGCTGGGAAACCGTCTCGACCAGAGGTCTTGTTTTTTGGTAAGTTTTGAGCAACGTTGTGTATTTCAGACGGTGTTGGCTGAGTTGTTAAGAAAGTATTTTCATCTTGTGTTATAGTATGTGGGATTATAGCGACGTCCATACGTGGGGAGGATATAGTGTGTTGTGGTAGGAATCTGTGTTGCAAGTCTTTTGTAACAGCATGCACAATGTCTTTTTGGTCTGTAATGTTGATCCCTTCTAGAGTGCTGAAATGTTTGATTTGTTCTTTAAACTTTTTGATTTTTGTGCTAGAATGAAAGAATTTTCTGTTCTTGTCGAATGATTGGTTATACTTAATTTTTGCACGTTGTTTTTCAGAAATTGTTTCGGAATTGAAGGAGATTGTTATATTTGTTAATGTGGTTGTGATAGAGTCGTAAAATATTGGGATTAGCCAGAAAACGTATATATCTTTCCTGTATATCCAACAGTGTTGCCTCAACTTGAGAGATTTGCGTCTGAATATTATTTGTGAGTACACGTGTCCATTGTTTGGAATTTTGTTTAAGTATTTTCTGCAGCATGAAAGGGAGTGCATATGGCTAGACCGGTGAAAAGGATGGGACCATGCCTCTGCGACAAGCTGCTCGTAGGATGGGTAATCCACCCAAGCATTTCAAAATCTGAATGGGTAAGACTGAAATGGTTCTCGTTGTCCGAGATTTAAGATTATGGTATAGTGATCAGATGTAGTGAAAGGCTTATGATATAAGTTACACTTAGTGAAATAATGGAGCATGTCGTGTTGTATTAATACTCGATCTAGTCGTTGGTAAATTGTGGATTGGAGGCTCGAGGATCTAGGCTTTCGTAAAAATCAGGAACATATGGTTGTCCAGAAATTTGATCCCCATGGTAGTACGAGCAGTTAGTTTCATACGTGTCTGGTGCTATCTATATAGTTTAATAAATGAAATACCAATTGTAATCTTTCTAGTATCTTATAGTACTAAATGCAAAGCAGCTTAATGCAACATAATGAAACATAGTGCAACATAACGCAACATAAAGTATCATGCAACACAAAAAATGATCTTACTAACAAATTAAGCATAAAGCAGCATAAGAAATAAATCATATTACTACGTCATAATGCAACATAACACAACATAGGATTTCACATATCAATTCTTATATTAAGTTCTCACGAGTCACGATAAACTTCGAAGTTTAAGAGTTTAAGTTTTTTTTTGATGAAGTACAACAAAGGGAATCCTCCCTAACTAGGAGGCAATCCCGCATTATCATGCTTGATAATGCTTACAAAAGAGCAAAGAAAACTAAGGAGAAAAGGTTGTGAAACTCGCAACCTTTCTCGCAGTGTCCTGATATAAGAATCAGGTACATTACAAATATTACATAAACAATCTAGATAACCTATATCAATCTTTCTCGCTTCCTTGGATGCTATCATGTCCGCAGCCTTGTTATTTTCTCTAAAGCAGTGAAATATCTTTACTTCCTTGAAGAATCGAAGTTCAGTGTGCACTCCTTCAATAATGTTTTTGATCCTTCATTGTACCTGCTATATTTTGCGAATTGCATCAATTACCCTTCAATTACCTCTTTTTAAAATTATGTTATTTAAGTTAAGTTGTTTAATTAACTTAATTCCCTTAATAGCAGCATTAGCCTCGTTAATTTAAGAGCGTAAGTTTACATGAAAACCCAAGCTTGATCCTTCATTGGCCGAAGTAACTTCACAGCCGAAACAACCGGAATATAAGAAATATACAAGGACATAAACAAAATATCAAATGAAAGGAAAACAAGTAAGATACAAGACAAACCACTAACCCCGAGTGCAGAAAGACGGAGAGGCGTAGTGGTCGCAAAGATGATGATAAAGGCTTAAAACAACAATATCTTCTAATTCTAGTTTGTGTTCAATGTCCTCCTTTTAGGGACACAAAAAAATGTTTACAACATTTTGTAACTTTCTAATTTCATGGTGACGTTATAATTACTAAGAGTCCTATTTTACGGATGATACTATTTTTTACTCCGAATCTGCTGATAATAAATCACTAAATAATAAAAAAGGATGAATCTGGACCGTTGATTTGTGCTTGATCTAACGGCCGGGGACGCGCACATGTCCACGCTGACAATCTCGACTATAGTCCACGCTCTATGTGTTCAAAATATGTTCATCGGTTGTGATCTATATGTTCACTATTATTTAGATGAATGTTCATCAAACATTTTAGGGTTAATGTTCATCAGTGTTGAGCTATATGTTCATCAATTTAATACTAAATGTTCACCAATGTACTGAAAGACGTTCACCAACAAAATCAGGAGGAAGAAAAGACCCGGCTACAGTCCACGCTCTATGTGTTCATCAAGTATTTCAAAACATGTTCATCAGTTGTGAGATATATGTTCACTATTATTGAGATGAATGTTCATCAAACATTTTAGGGTTAATGTTCATCAGTTTTGAGCTATATGTTCATCAATTTAATACTAAATGTTCACCAATGTACTGAAAGACGTTCACCAACAAAGTTGGGAGGAAGAAAAAAAGCGGAACGGAAAAGGGAAAAAAATGCTTCACCCACACGCGCAATACCGGCCGTTAGATTGTGGACAGCTAACAATAAATCAACTACGGAGAATCATTCTTTTTTATCACTTTATGAATGTATTATTACCTCATATTTATCCTTCATAAATTCATATATTAAATTTGTTATCTTTTAATTTTCAATGTCAAACGTATTCATAATAGAAATACGTAAGGCTTTGATCGCCCATTTTCAAAGTAGCTAGCTTAGTTATTGTGTGTGATTCTAATTAAGTCCGAGTATGATTAATTTTAGTGTGGTGATTCTAGCCGTGCTTGAAAGTTCAAGATTAGATAAATTACGATTTGCATGTAAATTCAAAATAAAATCATGCAGATGCGAACCAAAGACTTTTACTTTCACGCGAATATCGTACACTATACCCTTTTATTAAATATATTAGGTTGTTCGCTCTCTTGCTTCACACATGTTTTATTTTTTAGATTTTATCTTATATAAAAAGAATATGATTTATATGTATTAGGCTTTTTTTGTCTATGAAAGTTTTAACAAACAAAGAATATTGGGTTGTAAATAATTATGGATATGAAACTCCCTCCTTCTAGCATCAGCGCATTGTTCTTATGGAAGGTTGATCATCGAATTCTACTAACTTATATTCTGAATTGATTAATTAATCCGGTTGTCCTACTCTTTGTTCGTAAATAGCAACTAGTCCAAATAGTCCTAGAAACCCTTGTTGTAAGCAATAACCAAAGAAATCCTAAGGTTTAAAAGCGCAACAACATAAATATCAAAAATAAGTAGGCCTATGCAATACCATTGGCGAATCATCGATACTCGACATAGGTTTATAATCTCTACAAAATAAGCACTCGCAGATAGTCTATGCTAATTCTGATTGCTACCTAAAAGACAAGACTTTTCAAATCGAATTATCAAGCCTAGCAATATGATGGATAATAGTCAACCTAGTTTGCAACTTAAATAAAATCAAGATCAATCAATAGACAATAAAGCACAAGAGATCATAAAACAATCCTGGAATTAAACTTAGAATATAAGTGTTTGAATTCTCACAAACTTTTCCTAGAACAATGGCTAAACTAGAATGGAGGCCAGAGCGGAGAAACTGGGAGAGAATCTCTTCCCAATAAAACCTAAACTATATATAAGTCTTGGAAAATAAGATAGAAAAGAAATAAAATAACTAACAAATAAATTGGTTGGAACAATAAAGATCTCGGCCAAAAATAAGAGATTTCGGCCCATAAGATCCGCCGAGACCCGCGGCCGCGATAGTTCCTTCAGCAGTCGCGGTTACGCCTCTGCAGAAAAAAGTGACTTTTGTAGAATTGCCATAACCTTTTACTCACAACTCCGATTCCGCTCATCTTCTGAGGTCATTTAGTAGACTTCAATATCTAACCTCTCGAATTGAAATCAACTCAATCGGAAATCGGATAAGAGAGAAAGAGCCATCTGAACTCATCTCAATATCTCAACACTTCTTCTTAGCACTTCTTCTCTTCTCTTCAATGGTCGAAGCGCGTCTTCGACCCTGTTCTCTTGGTGTAGGCATGGTGTACTTCCTCTAGCTCCATCCCGAATGCACTAAAAGCGATCACAACCGGGATCTCCATGATAAAACCACTATATACCGCATACGAGCATCCCACAAATCCATAAATGAACACCAAATCAGATTCCGGGAATACCACTCGTTAAGCGCCTAAACACCACTAATCCTAAGCTAATAGTCGCTAGTTAACAGCATAATAAGCTCCTATCAAACTTCCCCACACTTAAACCTTGCTCGTCCTCGAGTAAGCAAAATAAAACTCACTCCTCCTAAAAAGCACAAAGGTCTACAGTAAGTGTAGAGAAAGCTTTCTAGCGACTATACTCCAAACTCCAAGTGTAAACGAGCACTAACCTAACTCCGATCTATCTTCTTATGTCTCCGAGATGTCCTACCCAAAACACTCCCTATTTCTCCACTTCATATGTGACCACTCGATAACAATAGTAAAATCGAACCAAGTGGTGTGCGTTTAAGCACATGTAGAATTCCTAATCTCCTCTAGGGGTAAGGGTACATAAATATAACATAATAAAGATAGAATCGAGTCTCCCACTCGCTTATACACTTATTATTCCTCCTCTTCGAGTAATGTCCTAAACCACTAGATAATGTAATAAATCCATAAATCACAACCACCAATCCTAATTCAAAAATCTGCATAGTACAACCACAACAATATGAATCAAACTCCAAGATATAGAAATCTAATCTTAGAATCTAACACAACCGCCAATAATATGTAGCAAAACTAATGAACTAGTGGAATGGTAAGCATGCAAAGTGTGGATAACAATAAGCTCATAAACAAAGAGTTAAAAGGCCAAAACTAACTCCTTATCCCTCCTTGGTGAATCCTAGAACCCGAGACATCCTTCAACTCCCTTCTTATGTCTCCAACGCCAATAGATATGCAATCAATAAAATCAATCACAAAACAAAGTAAATCCGGCGCCCTTTCGGGTTTTCACCAAAATTCTAAGTGGTAGAACTTTTTTTCTTTTCTTTTCTATTTTTATTTTCAGGCACCAACCTTTTCCTTTTTATTCAATTCTTATTTGGCTGGTTTTTATTCTTTTTATTTTTTTTTATTATTATTTTATTTTATTTTCGTTGGAGCGCCCCTTTTCGATCCATTCCTTTTTTACTCTCCATGGGTTTTTCTGATTTTTTCTTTAAAATAAAACGATGCAAGAGTTCATGAAATATCCAGTACAACAGCAGAATAGCAAAACACCAGCGAAAATCACAAAACAAGTCAACTCCTCTCCCCACACTTGAATCGCGCATTGTCCTCAATGCAGCAAAAGAGGAAATCTAAAAAGGGAAGAGGAAGAAAACACCCCGATCAACCATCGTCGTCGTCCGAATTGAGATTTGAGTTTAGACCGTGTCGCGGTCGTGATGTGCGGGTCGCGATCGCGACATCTTACTGGGACGAAATCTCGATCGTGATGCCTAGGTCGCGATCACGACATGGTTGAATTTGGGTGGTTTGTGTCGGTTTGACTTCTCCAATGGCTTCCTACCTGCTAGCTCCGCGGTTATTCCTAAAAAAGGAAACAAAAACAAAACAAAATAGTGGGAGAAATGTTAGTTTACTCCCTCGGGTTGCCCCCCGATCGGCGCCTTAGTTAACGTCGCGGCACGACGTGATCCGATCAATCAATTAGCGGGTCGTAAGTTGTCGCAGCATTTGATTTCCAGCCATGTTGTCGATCACCAAGTCGTGAATCCCTTGTCGTAAAAGTCTGCAAAAACGTCCGCTCTATTTCTGGATTGTAAACAAATAAATCTGGATCAGTAGCGCGAGTGTGGACCATAAGATAGGTCCACACTAGCATAGTAACACAAAAAGAAATAAACTCTAACAGTTGGCTCCCCGGCAACGGCGCCAAAATTTGACAGGCGTAAAACGGGCGTTGTTCCTATCAAAGATACCCAACTTAATAAATCCACTAGTAAAGCGGTAAGAAGGGGTCGAATCCCAAGAGAGCCAGAACGATAGTTTATTTTAATTATGAAACCATATAGTAACAATTGGGGGGGGGGGGGTTTATGTATGATCTTAACTAACTAAATAAGTAAACAAACAAAGAATGTTGGGTTGTAAACAATTATGGATATGAAACTCCCTCCTTCTAGCATCAGCGCATTGTTCTTATGGAATGTTGATCATCAAATTCTACTAACTTATATTCTGAATTGATTAATTAATCCGGTTGTCCTACTCTTTGTTCGTAAATAGCAACTAGTCCAAATAGTCCTAGACCCTTGTTGTAAGCAATAACCAAAGAAATCCTAAGGTTCAAAAGCGCAACAACATAAGATCAAAGATAATAGGCATATGCAATACCATTGGCGAATCACCGATACTCGACATAGGTTTATAATCTCTACAGAATAAGCACTCGCAGATAGTCTATGCTAATTCTGATTGCTACCTAAAAGACAAGACTTTTGAAATCGAATTATCAAGCCTAGCAATATGATGGATAATAGTCAACCTAGCAATATGACTTTCGTAGAATTGCCATAACTTTTGACTCACAACTCCGATTCCGCTCATCTTTTAAGGTCATTTAGTAGACTTCAATATCTAACTTTTCGAATTAGAATCACCTCAATCGGACATCGGATCAGGGAGAAAGAGCCATATGAACTCAGCTCAATATCTCAGCACTTCTTCTTAGCACTTCTTCTCTTCTCTTCAATGGTCGAAGCGCGTCTTCGACCCTCTTCTCTCTGGTGTAGGCGTGGTGTACTTTCTCTAGCTCCATCCCGAATTCATTAAAAGTGAGCACAACCGGGATCTACATGATAAAACCACTAAATACCTTTTACGAGCATCCCGCAAATCCATAAATGAACACCAAATCAGATTCCGGGAATACCACTCGTTAAGCACCTAAACACCACTAATCCTAAGCTAATAATCACTAGTTAACACCATATAATAAGCTCCTATCAATATTGAAATCCGAAATATTATTTTATTGGATGTTATTTTTAGTTTAATGGGATATAATATTTAGTATAATGCATATGTCATTGTTACATGTTATTATTTAATCCACTATTATAATTCAAATATTTGTAACTCAACATTTTCTAAGTAAAGAAGCAATCGACAACTTTACTGATTTAATATTTTGATTTTACATAGTATTTTTTCCTTGTCCAACCAAATTTGTCACTCGGTCTATACAAATTGAATTTTTCTCCTCTCCTTGTAACTCCAATCCAATTTAATTTTGTTCATAATATTCATGAGTCTTCAGTTGCATACTATAATAAGTTTTACAATAAATGAGTCTATATCATGAAGACCTTCATAATTGTAACGGTCACTAAATGAGTAATTGATGGAGAAGAATTTAGGGGAAAAATAAACATAATTTGAATTAAAGCAAATTAATAATAAAAAAGTCCATTTATTATGACAATCTTTATCTATATAATTATTATTTTCTTCTTTAAATTTGGACTTTTATATAGTCTTTTTGCTTGTGTAACTTGTGACATGAGATTATTCTATGAGTTTGTTAAAATAGTGTGATTGATTTGTATTTTCCAACTCATTGTAGGATTTATTAGATTTTTTCGGTACTAAAGAGGATCGGAGCCTCTGTACGCATTAAATAAAGAGAAATTGGGCTACCACAAGACAAACCGGGGTTTAGCCCTTCCCCTGGTGTCATCCATTAAAACATCCAGAATAGGCTCTGGAGGAGAAAGAAGCATAGAAATACCTAAACTAAAATCAAAAGCAAGTGAGACCAACAAGTCCGCCACCTTGTTGGCTTCGCGGAAAACATGATGGCACTGGCATAACCTGTCCTACTCATGAAGCCTTTCGCCCTAGCGATGAGGCTAAAAAGCAGGTGGGTATAGTCCACAATTTTACTTAGAAACTGAATTGCTAATTGCGAATCCATTTCTAGTAAACCCTCATATACCCTCTATTCTAGGCCAAAGAGAACCCGAGACAATACCCCAAAGTTCGGCCATAGGGACCGAGCACGAACCAATGCTGTGACAGAAACCAAAAATCCACTTACCCATATATCCCTGATCACCCCGCCCGCTACACCACGACCATCTGTAACTGCTCCATCGGTGTTGATCTTCACCCACTCAAGGGGAGGAACCTCCCAACTCACCTGAATCTCGTTCTGACTCTGCCAGGGCCACCTCGTCTAGAAGCATGAATTCTTGCATAGTTTTCCACTTCGGAACGAATGAAACTCACCTTATTACTCCAGAATTTCCTCTTTGTTGAAAACCCACTTATTTCCCCATTTCCAAATGTGCCAAATTGTAGTAACAACGGTCTCCGTCCACATCAAATCCCCCCTAGACGAAGCCGATAAGTTCTCTCTGATCAACACCGGGAACTACGCCGAGAAGAAGCAAGAGCCTGCCAAACCCGCCCGAAGCTCGATCCACACCTTCCTGGCCACTGAACAGTCTCAAAGCACATGGAGAAGGTCTCTGGGACTCCCCACACATCTACCACAATAAGTCGAAGAAGCAAGATGCCTCCTAGATTTCTCATGGTTTGTCATAACCGCACCCCGGATAGCCATCCAAGCGAAGGTCTTAGTTCGTTCCTTCATCAAGGACTACCACAAACAATCAAATATATGATAGTCAATGTTAGTTTCCGTACCTTTAGTGTGTATAATCCTGTATGCAGAGCACACCGAGTATATGCCATCCAAGCACACGTTCCAAGACAACACATCAGAAATTTCCCCATCCTCCCGAACGTGAAGAGGTAAGATCACCTCCTTATCACCCGGTCCGAGAAATTCTCCCAGATCCAAACTTTACCCTGCTCCCAAAAACTGGCCACCTTCAATTCTAACTCAGCCGAACCGTACTCAACCCGACTCAACTCTTTCAAGGGTCTTCCCCCGAACCAAGTGTCAGACCAAAAATGTATCCATCGACCATCACCCAACACCTAAGAAACCCTTTTCTGGACGACAAGATCAGCCCCCTTTCTAATTGCTCTCCACGAGGGCGAAGGGTCACAACGCTCAATGAGCGTTAGGCGGACAAACTTAGCCTGTATTACACGAGTCCAAATGTCCTCTCTAGCATGCATAAAACGCCAAGCCAGTTTTCCATTGAGAGCAAGGTTGAGGTCCGTCATCTTATTGACCCCCAAACCCCCCCCCCCCCCCCCCCCCCTACTCCAAAGGCTTGGTGATCTCATCCCTGCTGACAAGGTGCATTCTTTTAGTGTTGTCCGTCCCTCCCCAAATAAATGTACGAGTAATTTGGTCAAATCTCTTACAAACCTTTTCGGTGAAGGGAAGAGTAGCCATCGTGTACACGGGGATGGATTGTAAAACCGTCTTAGCAAGGGCAACCCTCCCGGCAAAAATAAGGAACTTACTCCTCCACCCACTTAGCCTAGCTTGAATCTTGTCCAAAAGAGGCCTTAAAGTATCGATCATAATGGATTTATGGAGAAGAGGAACACCAAGAAACATCCTGAGGGTCTCTGTCACTGTCATTTCACTAGCCTCCGCGATGTCCATACGTAAGCTAGCGGAAAAGTTAGGAGACACAAAAATATGAGATTTATAGAGAATAACCTTTTGCCCCAACAAGCGACAAAAGAGATCCAAACATCTCTTCATCTCGGTCACTTGGCGCAGCGAGGCCTCCCCCATGAGGAGGATGTCGTACACGAACATAATATGGGCGAGGGGAGGCCCACCTTTAGAGAAAAATACCGGCTTCCAAGATTTGTTTCTAAGGGATTCTTCAATAACATGACCCAAGCGCTCAAGACAGAGGGCAAACAAGTATGGGGAGATAGAGTCCCCTTGTCGGATACCCCTAGTTGGATGGGAAGCTTCAGTATCTTCCCCATTTCAAAGGACCCACAGCGAGGAGGTCGAGATGCACTCCGAAATCCACCTAACCCGAGGGTCAGGGAAGCCGGCATCAATGAGTGTATCCACCACAAAATCCCACCTAAGGCGATCATACGCTTTCTCAAGATCAATCTTCATTACCAAGTATCCGCTTTTGCCTTGTATTCTCTTGAGAGAGTGTATCACTTCTTGCGCAAGAACAATATTATCATTGATAATCCGACCCAGAATGAAACTACTTTGGGTCGGGCTAACAAGTAGAGTAATAATCTTTTGCAAACAGTTAGTGAAACACTAAATAATAATTTTATAAAGCACATTTCAAATATATATAGGGCGAAAGAGACTGACTTTATCCGGGTTATCCTTGTTGTTGATTAGAGAGATAAAGGTATCATTGAGACCCGAGGGGATGGAACCCGAGCTGATGAAGGTCAAAAATAAATCGACCATCGAAGTGCCCACGGTGCTCCAACATTTGTGAAAGAAGATAGGTTGGAACCCGTCCGGACCCGGGGAGTTCAAACCACCCATGACCTTGACCTCCATGAGGACCCCCTCGGGGGAGAATGCAGCGTTAATAAGAGCCCAATAAGAGGGTCATGTTTCAGGAAAAAGTTGTGTGGCATGACAATAGGGAAGAGCTTCATAAACGGTAATGACAACAACTTCTTATAATATTTAACCACCATATCCTCGAGCTCCCAGGGATTAGACACCCAATTATCCTCATCGTCAAGAAGCTCTTTGACTCTATTCCTCCTCTTACGAATCATCGTGGACACGTGGAAAAAGGAGGTATTCCAGTCACCCTCGATCAACCAATCTTACCACAATTTTTGCCGCCAATGAGTTTCTTCATTCAACAAAACCAAAGACAACTCTTCTTGCGCAACAATGTTCTCGGCACAAAGCTAGCTAGTAGGTTTTGCGGCTAGCTTCCGTCAGATTGTGGAAAGTAAATCCGCGAGTCTCGCTTTTTTCCTATAAATATTACCAAAAACCGTTGCATTCAAATACAGTAAGATGGACTCAAGAGAGTTCAAATTGGTATTGGCCAGAGACGTCGCATCCCAAGAGTTCTTAAAAAGGTCCAAGAAACCCGGATGACAGCACCACATGGCTTCAAACCTAAAAGGACGTCTTGACGGGTTGGGAAAATTTCTAGGTCAGAAGGAGAGAAGTAAGGGAAAATGGTCTGAACAAAAGTCCGGTATTTGTCTAACGGAGGCCTCCGACCATGATATAAGAGCACTAACCGACATGAGGACTCTATCAATACGTTTGACGACGTAGTTAGAGGAGTCTGAACCCCTCAACCAATTAAATTTAGGACCGGAGAAGCCCATATCGACCAAGCCCAACTCATCCACCCACTCCTTAAACATCCCCGAGTCACTATGAAGCTCTCCCGAACCCTTGGTTCTCTCATCTAACAAGAGAATGCAATTGAAGTCTCCCCCCACAAACGTCGGACCCATCAAGGCACCGATCAAATTAGACACGGTCGCCCAAAAGTTAAACTCTACGGTTTGCAGATGCGGTAGCATAGCAAAAATAAAAATTACACGCGTCGTTATCCTTCTTCAAAGAGACCCATATGAAGTTAGGGTCCATCTCCACAACCGACAAGCTGACCTTAGAGTCGTCCCATAGCAACCACAAACCCCCGAACGCCCTCTAGCGTCCACAACAAGACTTTTACTCGAACCAAGCTTATTCCAAATAGAATTTGCTCTATTCCCGGAGACTTGAGTTTCAAAAATTGCAACAAAATCAACTCGGTGTTTATGAATCATATACTTAATAGAACTCGTGAAGCTATCCTTGCTAGCTCCACGACAATTCTAAAGAAGGAAATACATTTGGATACTACGGGAAAAGGCACCACCCAACACAAATTAGGCCTGAAAATGGCCACCCGAGGCAGCCATTTCCAATTCATCAAAATTCGGATCATCGTCGGACGAACCTCTAGAGGAAGATTCTCCCACTACCAGATCGAACTTAGGATTGAGCAAAGAGGCTGATGTCTTGATGTTCTTTAATTCTGAAACCCGGCCTGCTTAAATCTCTTCATTGGGCTCAGAGGCGTTGGGCTCAACCTTTGCCTTTTCCCTTGTGGTTAGGCCATGTGACGCCGATCTTCTTCTTTCTGTTTTTCCCATTTATTCTTACTCTTGGACGAAGAACTGGGCCCTGCTAAAAATTATGAGCATTGTGGTGGAGCGATGCCAGCTAAGGGTGGGGACCCACCACACCTATCAACAGTGCTATTTTCTAGAATGTCAGGACTAGGAAGCACTCTATCAGAGATCGATCCACAATATCGGATCCTTCCAAACCATTTCCCTGACGAACTGAAGCCACCATGTCATCGCAACCGAGGTTCGCCGCTTCTTCAACGGCCGCAGAGCACACTGTTACCAATTCCGACTCTGGATTCATATTCCCCAAAACACCGAACTTCCCGACGGTGACAAAAACATGCGTCGTCTTAACAATTCCGGCAGGTGGACCCTCTTGAGCTAGCAATGGCTCACCGGCAAGGATGACTTTCGATTCAGACTGCGTAGCAAACAGCTGAGGAGAATTCTCAATCTGTGGAGCTGGAGCAACGATAGGAGCCATAGGCGTGACCAAAAGCATCGGCGTGCTCTGTTTCTCAAACGGAACCAGCATCTTAGATGCTCTTTTTTTCAGAGCATGGCATTGGCTCCGAAAATGGCCATATATACCACATTAATTACATAATGAATGGAGGTTTTCATACTCCAAACCATATTTGTTACCGTCTGTCATCATTGAGGAATTCAAAGCTTTGGAAAGATCAATCTAAATACTGATCCTAGCGAATTTTCCCCTGAGCAACAATATTGTCCTTTGGTCCACCCCAACATGATCTCCCAAGGCACTAGCAATCCTGGTTAGCGCATCTTTCGTTAGCGCATCTTCCTCATAGTAGATCACTGACAGGCCTAAAATTCTAAACCAGATAAGAGTTCTTGAGATACGGTCCACCTCCGGATTGAAATCCGGGAACCACTCTTTTGTAGCTAAATAGTGACCAAATATCACCCACGAACCACCGGACAACACCCTGTGAGCATCACCTTTTTGCCAAAACGGGCAATAAAGAAACCTTTGGGAACATCTACGAGGTAAAAGGCACCAACTGACTTCCATACTTCCTGGAGCTTCTTCTCCATCTTCTCATAGCTCACTGACAAGCCCACCGGTATGAGGATTAACGCCGACTTCCACGGACGCTCCACGGTACGAAGTGCCTCCTTTCCAAAACACACATTCGGTTCTCCATCAGAAGAGCTAACCACGACCTTGCACTCCAGAGAATGGGTCGGCAAGGAGAAACGACTTAAACTGACATTCCCTGTACATATCTCTTTCCACGATAACGCCGGGACCGAAGACACAGGCGGAACAATCACTAGAGACGAGTTCGAGTTCACCGGCTAAGTCACCGAAGCGAATACCATCGGAGAAGAGTGGGGAGGCGGAGATGGGGCCAGGGACGACATGACCACTCCACCCAACGGAGCCTGGCCAGGATGGCAGGGGAACCAAGAATGACAAGACTAATGGAGAATAAGAAGAAAACTTACAGTTTTGGGTTTTCACGCGTCACACGTTCCATTTTTTTGGGTTTGATTTGAACGCCCTTGTAGAATTAATTAGATTACAATAAGAAAGAGTCTTTTATAGGTATTGGAGTTATATTATATGCAAGATTTTTTCTCCTTATGTTTAAGCAGGATTTGATGAGTCTATTACTAATAATATAACTAAAAGGCTGAATCTCCTAAAGCTTAGCAATATATTTGTTAAGTGGATAAGTAAGTACAAATCAGATCCAGTTTGGTTATTTCTAGGTTGTGCTAATGGATTTCTATTGGAATTGGATTAGAATATGTTTGTGATTAAAATAATGGGTGTTGTTCTCGCACTAAGGATATTTGCATCATTGTAAATGCCTATATATATTATACACAAACGTCTATTTATATTGTTTTACAATTAAATTGAAAACATAGCACCTTCAAAAGCAGTAAAAGCATAACAAATAATAATCTAATGAATAAAAGAATGCAAATTTAACAACAAGCATATGATTTGCAAAAGATCGAGGTTATTATCTAAGAAGATGAATCGAGCTCTTGAATTAAACATCTAAATTAGTCATCGAGCAACCATTTTAGATGTATTTATTGATTGAATTAGCCATCAGATGAGGAAGTCGTTAAGTTCTGTAACACCAGATTAAATGTGGGAGGAAGTTGTTAAGTTATCTAACGTCAGAATAAATGTGGGAGGAAATTGAAAGGATGTAACAATGGAATGGATGATGATATATGTTAACGCATCTCACTAGATATTAGAAAAATATTTAAGATTATAAGTGGTAAAACAAGTGTTAAATAGGATGATATAACTGATAAAACATATGTTAATTTAAATTAAAATAAGAATATAAGAGAAAAAAAGTTCGCCTTTTAAATAATGAATGAACTACTAATTTAATTTTATAATATATTAAATTAATTTAGGTCATTAATTTTAACGGCTCGTAGTTGGAAATAATTCTCCTCTTTCAAGTTTTTTTTTAATATAGGTAAACAAAGGGAATCCTCCCTAACTAGGAGGCAATCCCGCATTATCATGCGTGATAATGCTTACAAAGTTTAAAAGAAAACTAAGGAGCAAAGGACATGAAACGCGCATCCTTTCTCGCAGAGTCCTGATATAGCTATCAGGTACTTTATCTAGGTTACATATATACATAATATAATCTAAGTCTATATTCTGGGCCTCCTTAGATGCCAATAGTCAGCCTTGTTGTTCTCTATAAAACAATGAAGGAATTTGGTCTTTTCAAAGTAGAGGATTTCCCGCTCGATGTCCTTGATAATAGTCTGGATGCTCCATGGTACCTGCCAAATTTTTCTAATTGCATTTATAACTGAAAGGTTATTGCCTTCTATAATGAGTTTCCTTATGTTAAATTGTTTAGGAGTTTTAAGAGCTCTAGGGCAGAAAGAGCTTCTGCTTGTATAGGTGAGGAGGCATTAAGTCTTTTATGAGTAATGGTAATACTTTTCCCAGTACAGTTTCTGATAATGTTACCTGCAAAAAAAATAACCATTAGTTGAAAAAGAAGTATCAAAGTTGATTTTACACCAGGAGTCAGGTGCTTGTTTCCACGGGGCCATGTTATTTCTCTTTTTATTTGATTTATTGTGTTTGTTTTTAGAGGAATTATAGGTCTTTGTAGCTAAGCAGGAGTGATATTGAATAAAGGCCAAATCATAAGGCGGTTTTGTAATCTTATTATTCATAAAAATTTGTCTGTTACAGTCTCTCCAAAGTTGATGCCAAACAAAGTATTTAATGTCTATATTTTTATTATTGTTTAATAAGAATATGAAATCGTCAATGAAATCATTTGAACATTTAAAGGTTATGTTTGTACCTAATTTATGTTCAATCTTTCTGATCATTTGAATAGTATTAGGGCATTCGAAGAAGAAGTGAGAAGTTGTTTCAAGGGAAAAATTGCAAGGGGTATAGTGATTAGGAACTCTATTGAAATATCTGTTTAATCTTTCCGTAGTTGGAAGACAATTTGATAGGGCTTTCCAAATGAAATTTTTTATTTTAGGAGGAATATGGAGATTACAAATTTTATTAAAAATGTCTAAGACATCTGATAAAATTCTCCTCTTTCAAGTTGATACATATTGTCACGAGATCCGCACCTTCAAAAGATTACCTTCCTCGCAATTTCTCGAACTTCAAAAGATTAACTTCATCTCTTTTTCTAGAACACCATTTCTTTTTTTTAGTTCAATTAGGTGGAATATCTCATTCGTAATTATATCAACATCAAATTATCATAACTGGTGGGCTGGGTCCCGCGGCCCTATTTTAATCCTGGTTGGCTTTGTTCTTATAAAAGGGAGAAGGATCCATAAAAGAAAGGTCCAAAGAACTTTCTCATATAAATACTAGAATCCGGAGTACGGAAAGGACATCTCATCTTTACCGTACTAACATTTGTCAAAATACAGAGCTAAAAGTACTCTTTTGTCTTATTCGTCCCCGAGCATAAAATATTATCTATCCCCTTGAGCTGAATTGACTTGAGCGTCGGAGAGCCAAATCCAGAGGAAGCCCCCCCTCTCCCCTGGGTTTGGTCGTGCAGGTACCCCCTCGAGGAAGGAACAAGGTGGTCAACGAGCATTCAAGACTCTTGGAGCGTTCAACGCCTTTACCCTCAGTTCAGGACAGCATGAGTGAACCTCAGCCTCTCGACGGAACGTGTTGGCTGGATGAGATCATAGGCTTCAACACTGGTGCCGACCGTGGCTTCTTTCTCAGGCATTTAAATAAACCAAGAGTATCATATGGTTAGCCGAACCAGCGCGTCGAGCAGACGCCGTAATACCAACTCTCGAGCAGCTAACGCTCTCGGCCCCTCGGTAGGAGACAACACATATCGGAGTCACAACATAAACATGAGTGACATCGCCGAGTATAACAAATACCAAAGTTGGTTGGGAACCAAGGGACAACATGAAGAAGAGGAACAAAGACTTCATCAAGAAGAGGACGAGAGGCAACGTCATCAAGACGGGCTAACGAGAGCCCTGTTGGACGAGGAGGCATGGCTCATGAGAGAGCGCGAGCTCGCCCACTTAGAATCCCATCCTCGGACAAACACTCGAGCACTCGGCCCGGGTCGTCATCTGCACCACCCAAATACCCAAACGGCTAGCATAAAAGGCCTCATGAGCCTACGAGCCCCAAACACCCCCCTGCAAGCTAACGCATCCGCCTACAAGCCTCAGCGCCCACCCTCCGCAAATCCATGAGCCCTACATGCCCCAGTATTTACCACTCAATCTGCACGAGCCTCGCCATCTGCCATCGAGATCGCACGAACACTACGTAACCCAGGCCCTTGTACCAAACCCAGCCTCATTACAACCCCTATGCCAACAACATGCCCGAGTTCCACAACCACGAGCAGTACATGGGACCACAACCACATGGCCCCTACAACACCTTACCCACCCCCTTTTTACGGCTATCAGATCGGTGCAGGGTCAAATTCTCGAGGAGGCACTATCTTAGCATACCACATCGTTAATACCCCGTGCGTGACGAATTCAAGTACCCTAACTCGAAAGAGTACATGGTCATATCAATCGATACCGCTACGCCATGTTGGATTGTAACACGGATGATGCTACCAAGTGCAAAGGCTTTCTAAACACGCTATCCGGGACTACCCTCTCGTGGATTCTGTCACTTCCCAAAAAAAATTATCCAGAGCTTTGACGATTTGGAGGAGCGCTTCATCACCCACTTCAACGCCTCCAAAAAGCGTAAGGTGACGATGTTGCATACCCAGGGGGTCCAATAGAAGGTCGGCGAGACTCTTGAATCTTATGTCCGAAGGTTCACTGCAATAGCGCTCGTAGCGCATGACTTTATCGAGGATGGTGCCCGGCAGGCCTTTTTCAGAGGGCTCCTAGATGACTCCGATTTCAAGGATAATCTGGGAAGGAAGATCAACGACCAGAACATTTATCTCAGCTATGATCGAATGCTACAAAAGGCCTATGGCCAAATCGATTCTGACAAATTCACGAGGTGAAACGATGGAACCGATCCCTCGAAGAAGCAGGGGCACACATCAGGCACCGGTCTAAAGGGAAACACACCATGGAAACCCAAGAGGCAGGCCAAACAACACTCGAGGGCCCCCGCTCTCCAAGCACAAGGCCACCTGGGTCAAACCCAATTCCCGGTGCAAAATATGATGGCCACCGTGCAATAGAACGTGGGTCGAGGAAGGCAACTAATACCCCAGGGCCAAGAGGTGTGGTGCGCGAGGCACCGCCGTAACAACCATTAGACTACCCAATGTCGAAGCATTTTCTGTGAAGCCCGGGTAGAGGATAAGCGAATCATGGTAGCTCGTCGAGCATAGGGCCGAGCAGCTAACCAACTTCCCCCACCTTCCCCACAGCCACCCCAATTCCCTCAACCAGACGGCTTTGTAGGGATGATCACGGGGTGCCACGAACCTTGACTGCCTAGATGACGAGAGAAAAGACGAGCCTCCAACGCGCCCCTTCCCCCAGGAAAGCCGATGATGCTGATAGTTGAATCGACGCGTAGCTCATAACAGTTACGTTTCTCTTATACACACGTGGTCGAGTGGGCTAACAAGAAAGCCGACCCACTAATCGTCCACATTCAGCTGGGGACTAAGGTCGTTAAGAGAGCGATGGTCGATACGGGTAGTGCGGCAGGCATCATATACTGGGAGGTCTATCAAAAGCTCGGGCTCGACCCTTCCAGACTCAGACCGACAAAGTGTAACCTCATCGACTACACTCGAGACTCCCTAAAAGCACTAGGGGTGGCAACGATCGATAGGATTTTGGGGGATGAAGACGGTCCTCGACGTAGCTTCCCTATCAATTTCCTAGTTATCCCATTGGCATCTTCTTACAATGCCATTTTGGGACGAGACTCGTTAACACGTTTTGAGGTTGTGGTGTCTATAAGCCACTTTTGCCTCAAATTTTCCACGCGGACCGGCACTATCATTGAAAGAGGTAATCAAGAGGAAAGAGATACATGCTACATACAGGCTGACAAGAACGACAAAAAGGTTGTACATGCGAACCAACTTTACCTATCCGGGTCATTACGGATAGAGGACGAAGCTGACCTGAATCCCAGAGAAGCGACCAGATCAAATTCGGGCGAGAACAGTCCGCCACATGCTATCAAGGTCGAGAAAAATTGCATATCACCTTTTGGCGAGGAAGGTAAGAACTTATATGTCGGCCAGGGCCTTTGCCCAGAGGTCACATCGGAGATCGAGGCCATGCTAGGGGTCTCGAGAGATTTATTTTCATGGACCCCTCGAGAACTGAAGGGTATAACGCCCAAAGATCATGACCCATTAACTCGTCATAGATCCACAGGTGGCTCCTTGACGGCAAAAGAAGCGAAAATAGGCAGGCCCAAAAAATGATGCCGCAGCAGCAGAACTGGCTAAACTCCTCAAGGCGGGCTTTGTGCAGCCAATTCAATACCTTACTTGGCTTGGTAATGGTGTTATGGTCCCAAAGAAAGACACAAGAAAGTGGCGCATGTGCGTCGATTTCACGGACCTCAAAACGCGTGCCCAAAGGACAGTTATCCCCTCCTATCCATCGACCAGCTCGTCGACTCGACTGCCGGCCACGAGGCATTAAACTTTCTCGAAGCTTACTCCGAGTACAACCAGGTCGTGATGAACCCAGCAGATGCAGGTCACACAACGTTCATTACGGACAAAGACACCTTTTGCTATAGGGTTATTCCGTTCAGGCTCAAAAGCGCAGGGGCAACTTTTCAGAGACTGGTCGATAAGGTGTTCCGAGAACAACTCGGCAAGACAGACGAGGCTTACGTACATGATATTGTCGTAAAAAGCAAGAGCCAGGCTAACCACCCAAAAAACCTGCGAGAGGTATTTGAGACCTTGCGTCGATACGGGATGAGCCTCAACCCTGAGAAGTGCATGTTTGGAGTCACCGAGGGGAAATTTTGGGGTTTCTAAATCAGTTCTAGAAGCATCCAGGTGACCCCCTTAAAATTCCAAGCGGTACTAGACATGAAGTCGCTACGAACAACACACGAGGTGCAAAGATTTATGGACTCGGTCAACTACCTAGGCTGGTTTTGTGCGAAGCTCGCCGAACGCAATCTACCTTTCTTCGAAATACTAAAGAAGCCCAAGCAGTTTTCTTGGACACCCAAGTGCGAGACAACCTTCAACAGCCTAAAGGAGCATTTGGACAACCTACCCACCCTGTCATCTCCCATCTAGGGCGAGGTCTTGCAGCTATACCTCGCCTCTAACTCAAGAACAGCTAGTGCGGTCCTGGTACGCGAACAACAAAAATCTGTTTACTTTGTTAGCAAAGCATTGTCACCGACAAAAGGCCGATACTCACCGGTCGAGAAGACAGTCTACACACTGGTCATGGCAGCACATCAACTGAGACCATACTTCCACGCTCACACCATACAAGTCCTAACCGATCTCCCGCTTCGAGTGGTCCTTCATCGACCAACTCTATCTAGGCGGATGACCAAGTGGGTTATCGAACTCTCGGAGTTTGAGATAGAATACCTACCTCGCCCATTGATAAAAGCACAAGCCTTGGCTGACTTCATCGTCGAGACCAGCTTTCGAGAGCAAGAAGGGTCCTCATGTTTAACAACCAAATAGTGGAAACTATTCGTAGATGGTGCATTAAACAGAAAAGGATGCGGAGCTGGGATAGCCCTATTCTCGACCGATGATAATATATACAAGCATGCAGTGTCACTTGACTTCGAAGCCACCAACAATGAGGCAGGATATGAGGCACTTATTATTGGGCTTGAAATAGCACCTAAATATCAAGTAGAAGAGATAGAGTGCTTCTGCGATTCAGAAGTCGTCGTTCAGCAGGTCCACGGGGTTTATGAGACAAGAACCGGTACTTTACCTCAATATCAAGCCCGTGTAGCATGGTTGCGGGTATGTTCAAACACTTCCTTATTACCGCTATCCCACGACACGAGAACGAGCAGGCGGATGGCATGGCTAAACTCTCATCTCGAGCCAAGCTAATCGATGCAAATCAAGAAGGCAAATCCCGACACATCTGGTACAACACCGCCACAAAAAAATCAATCTCAAAACAGTTAGAACTGGTGGCCTTCAACAGCCCGGGGGATGATTGGAGAACCCCTATCCTGCAGTATCTTTCCTAGGAGAACCTTCCAGATGATCCCCGAGAACGCAAGCGGATGTAGGCCGAGGCTAGAAGGTTCTTCGTATGTGCAAGAGAACTATACAAAAGGGGATCATGTCACGAGAATTAAGGTGCTTATCACGGGAAGAAGGTCATAAAATGCTCGTCGAGATTCACGAAGGGGCATGCGGGACGCACGCCGGCTGGTGGTCCCTAGTATTCAAGACACTAAGGCACGACCATTTTTTGTTGTTCGTGCGCGAAGATGCGATGAACATTGCACGATCATGCAAAGCATGCCAAGCTCACGCACTAGCCTGTCATTAGCCGGGGGTGGAAATGCAAATAATGGCAAGACCGTGCCCATTCTCCATGTGGGGGTTTGATCTGTTGGGTCCATTATCTCCCAAGGCACCATGCCAGCTTGAGTTTATAATTGTGTCCATCGGTTACTTTACCAAGTGGATCGAAGCCATACCACTATCTCGCACGAACGTCCAAGCCGTGAAAAAATTCCTATGGAAAAATATCATATGCTGGTATGGGCTTCCACAAGACATAGTGACAGATAGAGGCCCCCAATTCAATACAACGAAGCTCGTCGAGTGGTGCAAGGACCTCGGGATCAGATTGAAATTCGCATCTGTGGCACATCCTCATTGCAATGGACAAATCAAAGCTGCAAATAAAAGCATCGTGACAGACCTCAAGAAGAGGCTTGATGGTGCACGAGGCCTGTGGGCCGAGAATCTACCCCCCGTATTATGGGAAAACCGAACAATAGTAAAGAAAGCCACTGGAAAAACTTCATTCGCCTTCGCCTATGGCGTCGAGGCCGTGGTACCGGTCCAGCACCTTTTCCCGAATGACAGAATCATACAATACGACAAGGATGAGAACAACGAGAAGATAAAACAAGACTTATCGCTTCAAGAAGAAGCCCAAGAATTGGCAACTATAAGGGCAACAAATCACAAGGTTGTTGCGGAAAAGTATTACAACAAGAAAATCAAGCCTCGAGGATTCGTCAAGGGAGACTTAGTAATGCGAAAGACAAAAGAGTGTAAGCTGGACCCGAACTAGGAAGGGTCGTACATAATCAAAGACGAGGTAGCTCCAAGGCATACAAGCTCAAAGATTTTGCTGGGAACCGCATCGCAAACTCGTGGAATGTAGTGCCACTCCGTAAGTACTACCCATAGCGCTCACACGCCTCGCTCAAGGTACATAAACTCTCATCAAAACCTATTTCACATTTAACACATGCTTAACCTCACAGCATGCATCTGCTAATTATCAAAACAAGCCATAACACAAATCGTGTATGATAGACGAGGCAACACGTTAAGGCTTGTTGAGGCCTTAACGACGAATAATGGTCAAGTGACAGAGCCATACTCACTTGACAGAATAAGGTATGATGTCAGACTAACATACGTGCACTCCCACGTAAATAGTCAAACCTCTAACACATAGTTACTTGTCTCGCAGTAGAACACACTCAGCTTGGACTGCATCCTTGGGGCTTAAGGCCCCGAGCCAGTCACGAGCAATCATACCATCTTCGAATGCATCCTTAAGGCACGAGGCCTCGAGCCAGACACGAATAATCATACCAGCTTGGAGTGCGTCCTCGAGGGTAGAGAGCCACGAGCCAGTCACGAGCAACATCTTCAGCTTGGACTGCGTCCTTGAGGCACAAGGCCTCGAGCCAGCCACGAGCAACATCATCATCTTGCACTGCGTCCTTGATACATGAAGCCGCAAGCCAGTCACGAGCAACATCATCATCTTGGACTACGTCCTTGAGGCATGAGGCTTCGATCCAGCCATGAGCAACATCATCAGCTTGGATTGCGTCCTTGAGGCAAGAGGCCTCGATCCATCCACGAGCAACATCATCAGCTTGGACTGCATCCTTGAGGCACGAAGCCTCGATCCAGCCACAAGCAATTGCATCAGCTTGGACTGCGTCCTCAAGGAAGAGAGCCTCGAGCCAGTCACGAGCAACAAACAAGGTAAAAACCTTCACAATCTCATGATATTCAATACGGTTTGATGATCATAAACGCAAAAATCCGTTTATTCCGTAGGTCAAACTAGGAATCACACACACTAAGCAGCACAACCCCTAGAAGCTGATCTACAGCCTAAGCTAAGGGACGTCGACAAATGTGTAATATAATAGCGAGAATATCTTACAAATTGCCATAACATTGAAATAAAAGTCACAGTGGAACTTTACCCGTAAATACTCGGACAAACAAGTACTAAGGATAGAAGGTCTGCAGAAACATCCAAATCAAAACAACGAGCATGAACGCGCAGCGATAGATCACGGATAACTCAAGAAAGAAGCCTAAAAACTAATATGTAGCAAAACGAATGAATCTTGTTATTTAGATGTCTTCTTTTTTATGTCACATACTCAACTATGATAGTATGCTTGTACGATAGAATATTATACAACTTTGCAAATGAAATTTCAGTGGCACTTTACACCATCTATATCATTGATCATTAGAGCCCAGAACCCTATAAGGTACCTTTTGTCACATACGCCTAAGGCATATGGTCAAAAAGGGAGGGGTTAGTAGGACTGGGTTATAGAAGAAAGAAAGTAACAAAGCAGGTGAACAGCAAAAGAAACTAAGGTATAACACAAGTCAAAGCATTAAAGTAATTCAAAGTAAGAGATCAAGTGTAAGAGTTATATTATAGACCCCTCGGCGCCAAAAAATGTTAACATTGTTTAAAGATAGAAACAAATATCAAGGTGTTGTCGATGATCGAGGAGCAGAGCCGGAGGAAATCTTCTTCTCGGCATTCATGGCATGCTTAGCCTTCGCAAAGGCTGCTGCACCGCTCGGCACCTTGCGCTCGTGGCCGGGAGTGGGTGCACTCGCTTTAGGAATAGTGGTGACGACACATGCTTCAAGGGTTTGATCATTGTCCTGGACATAGGCGCCAATAGGAGCTGGATAATACTCGGAAGGAATCAAGGAATAGACATACATCTTCTTTTTTTCAATAACGAAGTTTGGAAGACCCTTCTCGGCCGCTTGAAACTTGGCCATCTCATATAAGGCATTCACCTGGTATTGAGCAAGAAACCGCTGAAGCGAGCCCTCGCAGTGACCAGAGGTGTATTTGTCGATTGCCTCCTAGCGGGCTTGCATGAGCATCACATCTTTATCGTCCTTCAGTGTTTGAAATTCAGCGGCAAGGGCCTCTTTCTCGGATTGCTCCTTTGTTGTCTTCTCAAGTCCCAGCGCCAACTCAGTAGTCTGCTCCTTAATACACCCGTCTTTCTCGTCGAGAGAAAGTTGTAGTAGCTTCTTCTCA
The DNA here is from genome assembly GCF_046119375.1 of Phyllobates terribilis. Taxonomy (NCBI): domain Eukaryota; kingdom Metazoa; phylum Chordata; class Amphibia; order Anura; family Dendrobatidae; genus Phyllobates; species Phyllobates terribilis. The sequence goes on along the minus strand of NW_027367159.1, from coordinate 16,736 downwards.
TTCTCAGCAGCCTCTTGAAGTTTATTGACCATGGCCTTCAGATCGTTCACCGTATTAGTCAGATCATCATAACTCTTGGTCAGCTCGGCCGTAGCCCATTGAGTCCGGCTCCCAACCTTGTCATTGTATCCATGCACAAGTGGACGACCTCAGAAGAAAAGAAGAAACCAAAGGTGAGAACCAAAGGAAGATAATAACCCAAGCCCAAAAACCACAACAATGCACCCCTGCTAACAGCTGGGCCTCCTCCACTGCCTCGTCCTCCGTCATCTTCTTTATCGAGGAAGGTATAGGAATGGCTCGAGCAATCGCCTGGAGAGAGAGCTCAGGTGTTAACAAAAAGCCTCCCGAGCTCTTACTAGAAGGATCCCCCATGATGCTCGGGGTGTCGGAGCTTCTTGGGGTCATCGACGAGACCTCGAGTGCTGCCACCTCCTTCACTACGTGTCGTTTCTTTCTGGGCTTTGATGAGGTCTTGGAAGAGGATCCCTTCTTCCTTTTTAGCTGATCGGACGGGCTTATGGTGTCCTCGGGGACGATTTGAGTCGTTAGGAGCGCCAGCGGCGGATCCTCCGAACTCGAAAGTGTCACCACCACATTGATCGGAGCGTGGTGGGGAGGGAATAAACGGTCCTCATCTTCCTCTATATTCATAAAAATGAAGTCCGAATCTACACCATCAGAAACAAGTCAGATATAACGCAGTGCATCTCAACAAATATAAGGAAAAATTCTATGAAAGAAGACCCTTACTGCGAGGAGGAGGAATTAAGCTAAGTCCTCATCGAGTGGGGAAGTTGATAGTTGCGATTTTATTATAAGCGTTCGAGCTTGACTTTTGGAACGAGCAGAAATCATTCCTAGTCTTCTCGAGTTGTTCACAGTTGTACAAAGTGGTCCACTCACGACATCCCGATACATGGATGCTATGATTGACACGGTGCTCCTTGGGGGGATTCACTAAGATCAATCGACGAAGCCATCCAGTCTCATTGTCTGGAATCTTGTATTGAGGAATGTATTGACAAGTGCATGTAACGAGACCCCATAGATAGGTGGTAGGCTTGTATAACGCTCGGAAAAGGTGGTTAGAGGGCGTGTAGCTGATCTCTTGACACCGAGTTGAAACATTGTCGTATGCCTCCAGAAGTTGGGATGAATTTGGGTGGGGATAAGGGTTTAACTCATCGAGAACGTCCCTTATAAATAGAGGGATCGGTAAATGGAATCTCGCTCACAACGCATGTCGACTGATGGGAAATATGGCCCATAATAGTCGAGCATCCTCCCCTTTGTAATTAGTAGAGTAAGAACAGTCCCCGCAGGGAAGGGGAATTCGGCTGCGTAGTCCGCCAAGTGGTTGGTCTTAACAGTCGATGTTGTGACCTTCATCTTCAAACCTGGGAGCTTTCAGGGGACGGGGGCGATTCGCCCATAGAGGAATAGCACCGGTGGGGCTCGAGCCAAACCACCATGGGAACCGCAACGTCCTCGGGATGTGCCCTTGGAGGCGATGGCTGGAAGGTATCATAAATAACCGCCGTAGTACGAGGAGTGACTGTCTTGGTACTCGGACCCACCTCTTCAATCGCTCTATCCCCTTGTTTTCTGCCTCCGGAAAGCACGAGACTAAATATCTTCGAGGCGGAGCTCTCTTCTAGGGACCTTGACTCTCGAATACTGACTTCCAAGTCGTGGACCGAAGAAGTACTGCGTGCTGCGACAAAACATGAAAGCTTAGTTCCCGAGGTATAAACTGCCTCATGAAGAGAAATAGAACAAATCTCGTTACAAGCCCTCGTCGAGAAGAAAAGGACGAGATGGTGGAACCTTCGCGAGGCACCCCAAAAACCGGAAAGGAAAAAGAGGAATCGTAGAAAAAGAGAAAGGGTAAATGGTAAAAACCTGCGCACTGTGCCGCACATTATCATTTATTAATGAATAGACAGGAGACGGGGGAGGTCTGACAGGAACGACACATTTTCCCAGAAAACGTTTCAAAACCCACATCATCAAAGCTAAGAATGAAGAAATAATGGAAGGGGCTTTAACGGCGATGAATGTTTGTCCCCGCTATTAATGTCCTTGGAAGGGCAAAGTGGGCAAAGTCATGCGTTGTCGGCGATGAAAATTGCCCAGCCCATGCTCCCCCGTTTTATACAAACAAACAAAAGGGGAAGAGAAATCACAAACACTAAAAGAGAAATCTAAACAAACGAATGCGCTAACGAAAGATTCAAGCAAATACAGTTATTCAAGCAAAAGGGAGAAGGAAATTTACCATCAAAATCCATGTGTAAGTTTGGAGAGATGAGCGCAGGTAAAGATTATTGAAAGGGGGAGAATCCACAAATGTCGGAGGAGGAGAGTGGAAGTGTCGCCGGAGAAGTACGAAGCAACTTGGGAAGAAAAGAGAGCAAGCGGGAGGAGAGTAGAAAGTGGTAAAAAGTGAAATGGTGAAGGAAGGTTTCCTTTTATGGGGAAAGGGAAAGTGAAGTGTCGGAGGCCCCCTGCACGACATGTGGCGAGCAAATAGGGAACGCTCGCCTAAAGACAATTATTTTAAATAAATTCGAAAGATGGCGCGAGGGGGTGAATTCACGAAAAGAGGACGAGCGTTAAGCCACGCCCTAGCATACCGTTGGTGATCGAGGACTTGAAGGAGCGAGCGAATGATCTAAATGGTCGTCGAGGCCAAAAAACCCCTGATGTTGTATCCCAAGTAAGTTAAACTAAACTCCTCGCCGAGCAACACCACCAGGATTTCTCATAGGCCTACAAAACCTCACCTCGACCAAGGAAGGCACATGACCCTTGAGCCAAGATCGCTCGAGGGCCCTATGGGGCTGGATGTTGGGCCGGGTCCCGCTGCCTTATTTTAATCCTGGTGGCTTTGTTCTTAGAAAAGAGAGAAGATCCCATGAAATAAAGGACCAAGGAACTCTCTCATATAAATACTAGAATCCGGAGTACGGCAAGGACATCTCATTTCTAACGTAATAAAACTCTGCCAAAATACAGAGCTAAAAGTACTCTTTTGTCTTATTCACCCCCTAGCATAAAATATTATCTATCCCCTCTTTTGAGCTGCAACTGACTTGAGCGTCGGAGAGCCAAATCCAAAGGAAGCCCCCCCTCTCCCCTGGTTTTGGTCGTGTAGGTACCCTCTCGAGGACGGAAAAAGGTGGTTGATGAGCATTCGGGACTCTTGGAGTGTTCAACCGTCTTTACCCTCAGTTACGGACAGCAGGAGTGAACCTCAGCCTCTCGACGGGACGTGTTGGATCAACGAGATCTTATGCTTCAACAATAACCGCTGATGTGGTAGTCGTGTGGTAGAAGGACTTGGATATGTGTCCGAGATTGTCAGTTTGATTTTTACGGGTGGCCACTGGAGGTTTACCAAGACGTTAACTTCAAGCCCCTCTATATTAATCGGGTGCTAGTAGCCCCGGATACCGAGGTTAATAAAAAAACATCAAATCCTCATATGATATTTTACAATGGACTAAATTATTAGAAAATCAGATACGAGATTTAAAGAAGTTTCTAATATCATGCTCATCGTGTTGTCTTTCATTGAGAGATCATTGACTCTATTTTAGGAAGTAAGTAGTTGATCATCCATGTCAAGTACGGAGTTTGATTAATCAAATAAAAATATATATATAATATTAGTGACAAAGACACACCTAAACTCTACTTTGGTTCTATATATATAATATAAATAGTGTAAAAATATAATATTTGAACTAAAAATATAAAACTATTTCAAAATATTTAAATAATATTGTCCATTATACTTTATTTATATAGAACGTTAATGTTAGGCTATAGGAGAAAACTGAATATATAACATTATCTTAAAAATATAATTAAGATTATTTATTATAATTTCATACATATGATTCACGATATATGTATGTTTTTTTATATAATAATATAGGACAAATACTACTATTATATATAATAGGCTAACAAAGATGTTAGATCCAGATCTATACAATTAAAGTTAATAGAAATATATAATAAATTTAGTCAATATAATACGATTTTATTGTTAACAAATCAATATTATTTTACGAACTTAATATATAATAATCTTAATATAGTTGATAAGATTTTAGGTGTTTGATTATCTAAAACAACAATCAATATTATTATTACCATCAATATTTTAGGAGATAAATTTGTGAATAAAAAACTAAAAAGTATTACAAAATTTAAAAATCTCAACAAATGTGATAATTCTTTGTTCATATATATTTTTAATGTATATAAATTTATAAATTTAATGACGTGGCTGTTAAAAATTAATAGTTTTAATAATATGGAAGATGATGTGGTATCCTTAAAAATTGAAACTTTAATTGAAATTAGTGTGCGAGCATGTCAGCTTTTTTAATCGTACCGACACATAAGGGGGGTGACTCTCCTGTAATATATAGATAGATTAGATCTCTTGTAATTCAAAACAAATCGTATCATAGAAATCACTCTATATAATTAATTTAGTGATCTATTGCGTTTTTTTTATAACAAACCTCAATTACTTGTTGAATTATAAGAGCTTAAATTTGAATCTCTTTTTAGAGCAATTCTGTATCCTAGCTGAATCATATATTCAAACTCCTAATTCATCTTTCATGATCGTGTTAGTTAACTTTAAGGTAGTTTGACTAGTTTTTCAAATTTTGATGATAACAAACATAGTATCTAATAATCTACATGAGTGTTCAGTATTGCATACTTATATTCATGAAAATTTTGGACTAGCTTAAAGATCTAGAGACTCAATTTGCATAAATATTGAGTTTAAAGGCATCGCTTCAAGCATTGAAGAGAAGACAAGTTATCCTTCAACAGCGCGATAGGTGTCGCTTAGAGTATAGATGCGAAGAGAGTTGTTAAGCGCAGCAGAAAGGCAATAGGTGTGCGCCTGAAGCTTACTTGAAGAATCGAGCGTGAAGCGCGTCAGATTTCGAGAAGCAAGTTGTAACAAGAGCAACATCAACTATACATATAATAGAGTATCCATGTGGAGGAAAGAGTGAGTTGAAAACTATTAAGAAGGTGTTAAAGAAGGTTGTTCAGCGAAAACCAAGTTGCTAGAGCAGCTTGATCTGAGTTGTACACATGTTTCATAGAGGATGTACAATATAATGAGCCATTAGAAATCAAGAAGAATGATCTTGCTAACCAATGAGAGTGAAGAGGTTGTGCTTACATGACAAGCTCAATTCACTTAGAGAAAGTGTGTCTACATTATGCCTATAATAGAGAGTAAACTTAGGAAGTAAGTATGTTACTTCACTTTCTTAATTCTATGTGATTGTATTGAGAGCATTAGAGTGTTTTTTTTTTGTGAGTTTGATAGTTAAATTCTGAAATCTTTTATGTCAAAGAAAGAGAGAAAAACATCTAGAGAAGAGTGTGTTGTTCTAGTTTCAAAATTCTAATTACTAAAAGCAATAAAGAATTCTTGTCAGAATTAGTCTAGACTTAGCTGGTCAAAGGTTCTCATAGTTGGAAAATCTTGTTCAACTCTTGGTTTCACTTTTAGTGAGCTAGTCATGCTGAAGAACTATGTCCCTCAGGATTTCGATCCTACAATTGGTATCAAAGTAGGACGTTGACCAAGATGTAGCTTCCCACTAGATTAGCAACAATGGACAACGACAAAAATCTCAACAATTTAACCTTGGGCATCTCCCTCAACAAGCTGCACATGCGAATTGGATTGGTGGATCTTAATGATGAGGAATTATATCCATCAAACTGAGTATCAATGTTGGAGAATCATTGAGAAGGGAAATGAAAGTGCCCCTGAAGAAACAACTTCCAGACTTGGGGTGTCCGAGGATACACCCTCTTGGAGAAAAATACCAAAGCGCGTCAACTCATTCTCAACGCCCTCTCAAGAAAATACATTAATAAGATAATGAGCATCCATACTACCAAGAAAAGGTGGGAATCCATTATCTCAATCCATATAGGTAGTGAGAATATGAGAAGTAATATAAAATTTAAGCTGCAACGCGAGTTCCACTCTTTCAAGATGATTGATACCGAACCCATCTCTGATTTTTATTCAAGATTCCAAATCTTGGTTAATAAGATAAGCTCAGCATGAGTAGTTATAGACAAGTAGGAACTATCTCTTGCATTTATCCATTGGGTGAATAACAAGTTCAACTCCACCAAGAGAATCATGCTCATGTCAAAGGAAATAAAGGAGCTAGCAGTGTATGTACTAGTTGTAAAGTTCCATATCCAAGTGATTCAAGATAAAGAACAAGACCGATCTTCCCGAGAGGCCAAATGGACTGCCTTGAAGCTTAGAAATTTCCTCCGGTGAATGGAGAGCGAGGACTTAAGCGATCAAGACGATAATTTGGAGGTGACAATGATGACAAAAATGGTCAAAAAGTTTCTGAAAAACAAAACACCCTTCAAGAAGGATGGAACCCAAAAGTGTGACCTCAAAGACATCACTTAGTACAATATCCAGAAGAAGTGATATTTGGCCAAGACATGCAAAAATGAGAAGATATTTGCAAGCTCCAACAACCATAAGAAGGCATTGTTCATCGTCTGGGGTAACTCCGATGATGAGCTTGGCATCGGAGAAAGAGCTCGGGGCAAGTGTCTTGTTGTTAATGAAGAATCTGAAGATGACGAAGTTGTGGAGTTATAGTCTCTTAAACTTGAGCTTCTAGGTAAATCAGATCTAATTATCATGCTTAAAGGGCTAATAGAGGAAAATGAATTGTTACAACTTTATAATTATGATTCTAACACTGATAATAATGACTTACGATACAAAGCTATATATCTATCTAAGAAGTTGCATGATAATCCAACCATAATCACTAAATCCTGTGAAAACTGTAAGGATAAGGGGTAAAAGGAAGACAGTGACCCAACTATTTTCAACAAGCTTGACTCTGTTATTAACAAGCTTGATAATCTAAACAAGTCTATTGATTCTAAAACTTTTAATCAAATCGTATTTTGTTAAATTTAGAATTGGGTTTGGGCTATTCTTCTCAAGAAGCTTCTTCTTCTTCTAGTGATTCATTCACTAGAGAATTGATTAAAAGAGTCAATTCGCTAGATAAGGCTCTTAAATCGTATAAGAGTAAGAATGAATATCTAGAGGGTAAGATCAAGATTCTTGAAAAGAAGACTAATGAAACCAAGAGATAGTTTCATGGGGAGAAAGCTTATACGATGTATATGAAGCAAGCTCAAACCCCAACCCCCGGCATGCTATGCTCGAGAAAAAGGCACACTTTCATCCTAGAAAAGGAAAATATGGCTAAATTAGAAATAACAATTACTGTAATTTTTTGGAATGAACGATCACACAAAGTATGAGTGTGGTAAGAATAAGGCACTCAAAAATAAGCCTTGTAAATCATACAGGTCAAATCCTACTCAATTGCTTGACCTCAATGACCCTTCTTATTACCAACCTCTCGCTCCTACCAAGAAAGAAACATTTAAATCTCATGGATTAGGAAATATAATATCTAATCAATCCATGAAGTTTAAACTTTGTTGGGTTACAAAAGCTTGATCATTTACCTTGGGTTCCAAAAGCTTGGTCATTTACCTTGCAGATTGAAATGAAGAGCAAGAACAAGTGATACATTGATAGCGGATGCTCATGTCATATAACTAGGAATCCCACATTTATGCTATCATTTTAAAGTAAAGAAGAAGGAAACATCTCCTTCGGTGATAAGAAGCAGGGGAATATCAAAGCTAGAGGCAATATTCCATTCACTAAAGAAATTCAAGTCAGAGTTTTCAACCTCATTGAGAGCCTAAAATTCAATCTACGCAATGTGACTCAAGTGTGCGACCAAGTAGAAAATGAAGTCACCTTCACCACAAGTAACTAGGTTGTGCAAGCTCTATATCAAGAGATCATAATGCATGGTATGCACGTAGAGAACACATACCTATATGACTGCGGCTTCATTCCAGCTCAACACCTATGCCTTGCCATGATTCAAGACTTTTTGAATCTGTAGCAGCAACGCTTAGGCCATGCAAGTCTAGACCTACTACACAAGCTCAAGAAGAAAGAGATTGTGAGAGGTCTACAAAAGATAAACCCATCCATGCGACTTATTCAGACTGCTCTCAAGCCAAAGGCACAAGACAAGTTTGCTCTTAAAAAGTTAGTATCCACAAAAAGGCCATTGGAGCTAACCCATATGGACCTTTGTGGACCACTAAGGGTAAAATTCACATGGGGTAATTGATATATATATAGATGTGTGTGTGTGTGGACTACTATTCTAGATTTACATGGACTTTATTTTTAAATACCAAGGATGAATTTTTTAGCAAGTTTTCATCTTTAGTACTTTTATTGGAAAATATTCTAGGTCTCCATGTTTGCTCCGTTCGCTCAAATCATGAGATGGAGTTTGATAACAGGATATGTCTAACATTTTACAGGGAGAAGGGCTTTTATCATAACTTTTCTCTTCCAAGAACTCCCTTGCAGAATGGAGTAGTTGAGAGGGAGAATATGACGCTAGAGGACATGACAAGAACAATGCTTCTCTCTAGCGGGCATCCTCACCATTATTTGGCACGGGTTGTGACCGCGGCATGCTACATCATAAACAAGGAAATGCTAAGTTAAATCATAGAGAAGACTCCCTACGATCTATTGAAAGGGCAAACACCAAATATCTTACACTAGGTGTTTGGTTGCAAGTGTTACATCCACAATAATGGGAAGAACAATTTAGTCAAGTTTAATCCAAGGAGCAATGAGGAAGTGTTTATGGGATACATCCCTCAAGTAAGGCATACAAGGTGCTCAACAAGAGGACAAGGAAGATAGAGGAGAGCATTCACATGAGCTTTGATGAACGCCCTCTCCCTACTCCAGCTTTGATTGGTCCAGATCTATTCACTACTCAAGGGCACTCATCATCATGCTCTATACATCACTCTTATCCTATAGCTCCCTCTGAAGCTAACAATGATGATGAAGAGAACAACCTTAGAGCTCCCTTTCTACATTTTGGTGGTGCGCAGAATGAGGAAATTGACAATGAGATACCGGACCAATACTTTCAGGAAGAAGCGAGTCTCACTCAAGATGAAGTGACTCTCCTTGAAGATGAAGTGATTCTTCCTTCTAGTGACGCGACTCACCTTGAATAAGAAGTGAGACCCCCTCTTTCTCAAGCGAGTACTTCTAGAGCTAAAGTGAGTAGTTCCACATATGCAACTGGGAAGCGCACAACTATCACTGTTCTCCCAAATATGCCATGGTGATTGAGTAGTACAACATTAAAAAAAAGATCTCTCATCATATGGGTAACATACTCACACATTTCCATTAGGTCACTCAGACTAGCTCTTCTCTACACAATCTTTGTGCTTTCGGAGGACCCAAAGAACACCCAGCAACAAGGTGTGGCTCTTAGTTGAAAGGCCCTCCAATAGGACAATAATTGGAACAAGATGGGTCTTTAGGAACAATCTTGATGACCAAAGGGAAGTGTTGCGCAACAAGGCGAGGCTGGTCGCTCAAGGCTACAACCAGCAAGAGGGTGTCAACTACGACGATAAATATTCTCCAATAGCGATACTGGAAGCAATACGTAGCGTATGCGTCTCACAAGAGTAGTACATTATTCCATATGGATGTGAAGATAATCTTTCTCAATGGGACACTCAATCAAGAGATGTATGTCAAGCAACCTCATGGATTCTAAGATCCCTCTTTCCCTGACCATGTCCACTTCTTAGACAAGGATCTCTATGACCTTAACTAAGTGTATGGTGCTTGGTATGACTGTCTCTCAGAGGTTCTCATCTAGCACGACTGCAAGCAAGATCAAGTGGAAAAGACCTTATTCATAAGGGAGTATAAAAATGATATATTTATTGTGCAAGGATATGTAGATGATTTGGTTCCACTAACTTGTCTCTTATAGATGACTTCGAAACCACTATGAGCAAGATGTTCAACATGAGCATGATTGGTAAGTTCAATTTCTTTCCTAGGTCTTCAAGTGGTATAAAAGAAGGAGGGAATATAGATATATCAACAAAAGTACCTCCATGTGCTACTAAAAAAGTACAAGATAAAGAGTTACAAGCCCTTCCCCACTCCAATCTCCACAACCACAAATATTCATGCAGATCTCGCTGGAAAAAAGGTGGATGAGACAAGCTACAAGGGGGTGGTAGGATGCCTTATGTATCAAAACATCAAGACTTGACATTGTATTTGTAGTGAGTCTATGTACAAGATCTCAAAGCGACCCTAGTGCTACACATGTCACTATATTAAGAGGATTCTTCTCTATCTAAAAGAGACAGATGACTTGTTCTTATGCTACCCAAGAGAAGGTAATCTCACCCTTATAGGCTACATTGACGCAGATTGCACTGGGTATCTAGGAAAAGAACATCTGGAATGGTTCAGTTCTTAGGCCCTTTCATGGTGTCTTGGGGATCAAAGAAGCATAATTCAATTTCCCTTTCAACAATGTAGTACGAATATGTAGCCGTTGTTGGTTGTTGCTCACAATTACTCTGGCTTAAGAAATAATTGGTGAATTTTGGCATCTCTCTTGGCACGCTAGAAATCAGGTGTGACAATACAAGTGCAAACATCGTCTCTAAGAATTCATTTCATCATTGCAGAACTAAGAATATAGACGTGAGACATCAGTTCCTTAGGGATCATGTATAGAATAAGCGAACTGAGGTCACTCATTGCAGAACAGAAGAGCAAATACCGGATTTTTTTCCTAAGACACTGCATAGGCAACCTTTTCTTCACCTTAGGATTCTATTGAGGTTGATTCCTCTCAATTGATGTTCACCCTTCAAAGAATTGTAAGTTCCCCTTTAACTTGACTGGAAATAGCTACTTTTTCATATTTTTCTTCACTTTAGGACTGACTCTATCCTTAACAAGCACTATTATGTATCACTCGCATGACTGTTAATATATTTCTAAAAAGGGCCTATCAAGCATGTTTACTTGTTGCATTTAACATGATAATATGATCACCCTTTTGCATGATCTTCAATTTTAATCCATAAAATATATATACGGATCGCTTCTAATCCTACTATATAGAGTCCTAAAGACAATCCATATCTATCTGTAGTCCCTTGACATGTGTTACGCTCCCTAGACCTCCTAGCTCACAACAGGAGTATTCATAGCGAGTGTCAAAAATCCTACCCTTATGATTTAGCATGCACATACGTACTTTACTTGAGTAAATTCTGTTCCATTACATGACATATGTGTGCATGATCTCCCTTATTTTTTTATGTTGCTTAAATAAACATTAGAAAACTAGGAAGGTTTCTTAAGCGTGAAGTGATTGTATTCTGAGTGTGTCATATTAATTGCTTGTGGAGGCTAACAATTATGCAAAATTGCTTTTTCCATAGCTCTAGACCTGCAAAAGTATTCTATGTTTTTTAGGTTTCTTAACCAGAGTGTCGTTGCATTTCAAGCACGATAGAACCAACTTGCTTTTGAGACCGTTGCTTGTTTTTAGTCGTTAAAAAGAGCCATTTTGTATAGTCACCATTGAATTCAGTATGTTTGAGTTGTCGCTTGGTTAGCAAGACCCTATATAAATACCCTGATACCCAACTCCTTAACCCTTACTGATAGGCAAATTTTTTGTCGGGTCGTTTTATAAGTAGACAAACAGATTGCTACACAAATAAGTCAAGACTTAAGGTCTTGACCTCTTTTAATTGATAAACTTCATTAAATCCTATTAGTTAGAATATATTGGAAATAAGGGCCCAACCCGTAGGAGGCATCAACTTATTTAAACTTTTCAAGAGCAAATCTATTTAGGAAACAAAGGTGTTGTTGATTGATTAAACTAACTAACGGAAACAAAGAAAATAATGACTAATAAAGCTATTTAAATTGATTCTTAGCAAAGCAAATTCATGTTATTTGGTTGATGAATATTATTGTAATTCCTAAAGAATACGTAACCTAGCATATTTGACTATACTCTTATACGATAAGTATATAGCACCTCAAACCGAGCATACTAAACCTAACCAAATTGATTAACTACGACAAATGCCTATAGTTCAAATCAATGGAAGCTATAAGCTAAGAGCACCAGGGAAGAGGAATTTCACGACTAGCCTACAATGCAATTCTCTACACTAAGACTTAGTTCAAATTAAATCTAAGCGTTCATGCTTGTGTTGAAGGAATAAATCAAGACGAACGTCATTAGTTTATCCTAAAAATTATTAATAAGGTCTTTAATCCTAGGTGATTAATCTAGCAATAAATTCAGAATTCAATAGACAATATCCGATAGAAAAACAATCAAATCATGTTAATAAACCGACATTACTCAAATCATCAAACTAAACAACAATTCAATGCTTCACTATGAAAATGGGGCTTAGCCCTCCATATAAAGGTTTATAAAGATGAAATAATTGATAAACGTACTAACCTTTGGAGAAGAAAGCTAAAAATCCAAGAACAATATTGTAGAACGATGAAAAGGAGAAATCCTAAACAACGTACTAAGCGATAGAATAAAAGTTATTGTGATAATGATAATGATTTTCATAAAATGATAGAATCTTGCCTTTATAAAGTCCAACCTAAAAGAAATAACAAAACAATAAATTTCGAAAATAACAAATAATTCCGTACAAGATAGCAACTGAAAAGATAGGAAGAAAAGACTAATCCATTTAACACGTTTTGAGATCGGCGGGTGCTGATGGCTTCTCTGTTTCCTTCTCACAAAATCCACATTGACGGGCTTTGATAAATGTGACACGGTTGCCGATGAGATCTCCGTCATATGTTGCCTTCTTGAGCCCGCTTTGCACCTCCTATGTGCGTGTCTTCGTCTTCATTCTTTTGATGCTCCTTGTTGACACTAATAAGTTCCATAGTAGACCAAGTAAGACATATAGCATCGAATAAAAGGTTTGGACTAAACATTCCGTAAGAATGCCCATAAATGAAGTGAAAATATGCTAATTTCATGCTTATGGACGCGTCGTAGATGTGCCTATCACTTACCACTGTTTATTTCTTGCTTAAAACTTTCTCTCTCTCTCTCCCATACTCCATAAATTCCTTCAAATCCTTTCACCAATTCCCAATTGACTTCCTCATCAAGAACCAAGGTCCCACGCGAGATGTCTGAGGAGCAATACATGCTCTTTCAACTGTTTCTTGAAAGCTCAAAAACCACCTCAACTCCCACACCTCTCCCTCCTTCCACTTCACTCATAGAAACAACCACACAAACAGCCAAACAAACCATCTTTCTTTCATTACCAAAATTCCTTCTCCCATCACGACCTCTCAGGAGCCGTTTGTCAACAAAGACGCCTTTGAGAAAGAAGTCTCCGAGAAGACCGTATCTGAGAAGGAATCTCCAGTGGTGGAGGTCCTTGAAAAGGTAGAATCTCCAAAAACTCCCTCACCTCCTTCACTACCTTCTATCATTGACCTCAAAGGTCTAGAAGTGATGCATGAGCGCAAATCCTGTGACAAGCAGAAGGCTATCAAGGGCTCAGGGGAATCTAGCCTAAAAAGCCAAGGTAAAGAAATTGTGCATCATGTTCAAGAAGGCATTAAGGAGGAATTTGGTCATCTCATGCACCAAATTACCCATGAAGTCTCCCATCTTCCATTACTAATCACTAGCGACTCTCAATCTGCCACCAAGAAGCCACTTAAAAGGAAACAACATGTCCTCAAAATTAAGACAGATCTGGAATAAGATGAAGAAGAGGTTGAAGAAGAGGGATCTGAGGAACAAGAAGAAGAGGCAGAGGAGGAAGTAGTGACTCAACCAAAGAAAAGGCACTCACCGTTTCAAGTTAGAAACAGCCGGTCAGACACGCTCCAAAGCATGCAAAAATAGCTTCCACCTCTAGCTCTAACCCTCTCCCTCCATTTCAATCGGGAACGGCGAAGCGTGATGTTCTTGAGCCACTCACTCCCGCTCCAGACACTTGGCGTGAGATTGAGTGCGAGTTTGAGCTTGATGACATCATAAGGCTGCTTAATCTACAAGGATGGGATACAATGTTGAAATCCGCATCCCAAGCAGACCTCGATCTAGTGAGGAGGTTCTTTAGTAGTTTCAATGTAGACCCTCAAGCAGATTCTTCTCGAACTTCTGACATGTTGATCCTTCAGTGGAACAATCGAAATTATTATATCTTTCTTCATGATTTTTCTTCAACTGCTGGTCTACCCACTAGAAAAGGATACAATCAGGTCCATAAGAGAGACTGGCCCAAAGGCGCTCAACAAATCAAGCGAAATATGTCTACCTTTTCCATGCCAATGAAGGAAATCAAGATCGACTACCTCGACTTGAATAAGAAGGTTTTCCACTTCTTCATCATGAGAAACATTCTGTTCTCACATGAGACACATGATACTGTGACTATTTCTGGAGGAGTTTTAATGGATAAAGTACTCAGTGGTCATCTCGTTGACACATCGCAAGTGATGTTGAATCACATATATATTTGCAAAGCATCGACTACCCACAATCTTTCATATCCACACATTGTCAAGCGCCTCATAGAGATGATCGACATATACACTCCAGAGAAGGAGAAAGTATTTGATGAAGTGTTAGCCACTCAGATGGTGAAGGAGCTCGGTCAGTTCACTACGGTTGAAGAAGTGAAGCCAACCCCATTTTTTGTTTCAAGGATTAGTCTGAAAGTCCATAAGAATCAGCTAATGTCCATGAAGCAGTTTACAGAGTAGAAGTGACAGTGAAGTATTTTATAGAGATACCTATTGATAAACTTATTCTAGTGGTTACTAAGCTTGATGAAGTAATAGAGTTTCTCAAAGCTATAGCTCAGAAATGATCACGCTTAAGTCTTCACCTTCTTTCTATGTATGTTATATGCTTCATTTAATCTCCCTAGGGTCATCAACTTGTTAGATTAATTTTGTATGCGAGTATCATGATAATATAAGTATGCTTATAGTTTTCATAATCGACTTGCTTTCTCTTACTTGTTTACTTGTTTACTTTTCACTTAGATACTGTTCTTACACTTTCATTTATCTAGAGAGTAGCGTGGTAGTGTTATTTTTATAGTTCCATTTATATGTACTTAGCCAGATCTTTTTGATGATGTTGAAAGAGGGAAAGTACATATATGCATATCGATTATGATGTGATATTTGCTACGATTGAGGGGGAATTAGACCTGTATTAAATTAAGGGGGCATAAAAGCTAAACTTATGGTTAATTGACTTTAGGAGGAATTGAAGTTATTAGTTTAAAGTTCTATCTTTTAGAGCTTATTATTATTCAGATCTATATGTTAATATGCTTATGCTCTATAAGTTTATCATCATCAAAAAGAGGGAAAATGTTAAATAAGCTTGAGGTATCTTGACTAGTTTCTCATATTTTGATGATATCAAACTAGTATCTAATAATATACATAAGTGTTTAGTACTGCATACTTATATTCATGAAGATTATGAACTAGCTTAAAGAGGTAGAGACTATCTTTGCATAAATGTTGAGCTTAAAGATGTCGCTTCAAGCACTAAAGAGAAGACAAGGTATCTCTGAGAAGCATGATAGGTGTTGCTGAAAGTATAGCTGTGAAGAGAGATGTTAAGTGCAACGGAAAGGCAATATGCATGCACGTGAAGCTTACTTGAGAATCGAGCGTGAAGCGCGTCAGAATCAAAGGAGCAAGTTGCAACCAGAGCAACGTCAATCGCACACGTGTTAGTGCATCCCCTGGAGGAAAGAGAGAGTTGCAAACTATTAAGCACGTGATAAATGAGGTTGGTCATCATAGACCAAGTTGCAAGAGCAGCTTGATCTAAGTCGAACGTGTTTCGCTTAGAGGAAGCACGATCAACTACTTGCAATGCGTCGCTAGAATTCAAGAAGCATGGTCTTGCTAACTAATGAGAGTGAAGAGGTCGTGCTTACGTGGAAATCCTAACTCAGTTAGAGAAATTGTGTCTATAACGTGTATATAAATAGAGAGTAAAGTTAGGATTTAAGTATGTCACTTCACTTTATTAATTTAATGTGATTGTATTGAGAGCATTTGCGTGTTCTTTGTTCTGAGTTTGAGAGTTAAATTCTGAAATACTTTTTGTCAGAGAAGGAGATGAAACACAACTAGGGAAGAGTATGTTGTTCTAGTATCAGGATTGTAATTACTGAAATCAATAAAGAATTCATGTGAGTTTTAGCCTAGACTAAGATGATTAAGGGTTCTCACAGTCAGAAAATCTTGTTCAACTCTTGATTTCGCTCTCACGGAGCTAGCCATGCTGAAAGACTAAGCCCCTCAAGAGTTCGATCCTACAGACCGTTTTCCACAACTCTCTACCATAACGAGAAAGCGAGTGAACTTGTTCTTCAATGTGAACCGTGTAGGTCTGTGTTTTTTTATGTTGATTACTAGTTGATGAGGAAATCTTGAACTATCTACGATTAAGTTAATTAAGTTATGTGTTTTCCTATTCTTTTTATAAAGAAATATCAATTAAAAAAATATTTGACATCCTAACGGCCTAAGTAAATAATACGAATAATACTTGTTGGGGCGGGTCCGCAGTGTGATTTAATTACTATAATTCAATGGCCGAAAATCATAAGAAATAGAGAAAAGCCCATTAAATGACGGCCCATATAGCTTTTCCTATAAATAC